>NW_027129479.1:0-4235 GCF_037325665.1 Littorina saxatilis | reverse complement strand
GTGTCTGTGTCAGCGACTGTGCGTGCCTGCGTGAGTGCGTGTCTGCGTGTACGTGCGCGCGCGCGTGTACTGATGTGTGTGTGTGTCTGTGTCTGTGTCTGTGTTTGTGTCTGTGACTGTGTTTGTGTCTGTGTGTCTATGTGTCATTGCATTAATTGGAAGGAAATTGCAAAGACACACTTTTGATACCAGTTCATCAAAATCATCCCAAACTAACACTGGTGGACTTGGCGATAGAATTTCCGGAAGAAAATCTGCACCACGGAGGAAACAACTGAGTAAAACAAATGATATATCAACACGTCCTTGCAAAATGACTAGGATAACACGGGTTTGTTTCCCATTCCTTTCATTTCCTTGATTAGCCGTCGAAATTAGTGTGCTCTTTTCTCCCGTCCCTCTCTTTGTGTCATCCTTTGTTCTGGCCCGTTACGCCAAACATACTTCCGGCGTCGGAAGCATGAAGGACCAATTGGGTCAAATGTCCATAAGATTATCAGAACACCCAATTTCCTGAGACTGTAGTTTCTCTTCTGTGTGTGTCCACAGGTTCCGTGAAAACTCTCAAATGGAATAATAATTGCCAATGGAGGGAACTACTATCTATATCACCGCAGAACCATTTCCGCCAAAATATTACCGAGAGCTACGATCACATTGCTTCAATAACATAATAAGTTTCTGCTTTGAGTTCATGTTCCTACTTTCCATTTCCTTTCCCACTGTATTATGTAGACATAGGTAATTATCACGATTTCTAATTATGATTTCCCACGTATAAGATCCTAAAGTCAATGAGAAAAGAAAATAGGTAGCTTCTACATTTATTTATGTCAGTCACGTACTGAAATACTGAATATCACAATGTCCTCATATGGGTGTCTGTGACAAACAATTGTTTGTATTTAGTGACTGCAGAGACGTGATCTATTACAATAACACGACCTGACTATCATCTAAAAAAAGAGAGTGTGTACATCAAGACTTGACTGTTTGTTGGGGCCAAGAGAAGTATAATTACGTTTAGTGGCCTCAGGAATAATGATCACGATGAGAAATTTCAATGAGCAACATCTATATGACTGCCCTCTGCCACACAGAAATTTAGATTTCAAAAATATTATGAGGTGATCATATTAAGATGTAATGGTCCTCGGACAAACAGAAGGCTAAGTTTGCGTTACGTCTACGTTTCTCCTGTCTGTGAGTTGTCTAGACATCAGTGTTTCGGAAAGCTGCTAGTTTATGTCAATAATGAATGACGCCTCAGATGTGTACGTCGTGTCTTAATTACTATAATGTCTTGGTTCAATGCTGAGACATGACCACAATACGAGGGTCTCGTTTCCCTTAGACATGATTGCCAAACTAGGGTCTCGAGTCAATAGTGAAAAAAGGTCATTGTGGGTTTTTATTCATACCAATCGTTTTAATGGTGTTTGTCCTTGTTTCCTTTTGCTGCTGCTTTTGTGTCCCTGGTCCATTCTGGAATGGTGTCTGTCCATCTGTTCTTTGTCTTTCCTGTCTCCTCTACCCCAGTCAACGTACCTTGGAGGATGGTCTAGGATGATCCTCTTGTTACGTGCCAATACTGGGTGGCCGAGTGGTAACGCACTTGCGCTCGGAAGCGAGAGGTTGCGTGTTCAGGCCTGGGTCAGGCCGCTATTTTCTCCCCCCTTTCCTAACCTAGGTGGTGGGTTCAAGTGCTAGTCTTTCGGATGAGACGAAAAACCGAGGTCCCTTCGTGTACACTACATTGGGGTGTGCACGTTAAAGATCCCACGATTGACAAAAGGGTCTTTCCTGGCAAAATTGTATAGGCATAGATAAAAAATGTCCACCAAATACCCGTGTGACTTGGAATAAAGTGTAAAAAAAATTCCATCTCACACGGCATTAAGTCTCAGGGCTTGGAAACATGAATACACGCATGCAGGAAAAACAAGTCGCGTAAGGCGAAAATACAATATTTAGTCAAGTAGCTGTCGAACTCACAGAATGAAACTGAACGCAATGCCATTTTACTCGTAGCATCGTCAGGCCACCGCTCATGGCAAAGGCAGTGAAATTGACAAGAAGAGCGGGGTAGTAGTTGCGCTAAGAAGGATAGCACGCTTTTCTGTACCTCTCTTTGTTTTAACTTTCTGAGCGTGTTTTAATCCAAACATATCATATCTATATGTTTTTGGAATCAGGAACCGACAAGGAATAAGAAGAAAGTGTTTTTAAATTGATTTGGACAATTTAATTTTGATAATAATTTTTATATATTTAATTTTCAGAGCTTGTTTTTAATCCGAATATAACATATTTATATGTTTTTGGAATCAGCAAATGATGGAGAATAAGATAAACGTAAATTTGGATCGTTTTATAAATTTTTATTTTTTTTTACAATTTTCCGATTTTTAATGACCAAAGTCATTAATTAATTTTTAAGCCACCAAGCTGAAATGCAATACCGAACCCCGGGCTTCGTCGAAGATTACTTGACCAAAATTTCAACCAATTTGGTTGAAAAATGAGGGCGTGACAGTGCCGCCTCAACTTTCACGAAAAGCCGGATATGACGTCATCAAAGACATTTATCAAAAAAATGAAAAAAACGTATGGGGATTTCATACCCAGGAACTCTCATGTCAAATTTCATAAAGATCGGTCCAGTAGTTTAGTCTGAATCGCTCTACACACACACACAGACAGACACACACACACACACACACACACACACACACACACATACACCACGACCCTCGTCTCGATTCCCCCCTCTACGTTAAAATATTTAGTCAAAACTTGACTAAATATAAAAAAGGGTAGCGCCGTATACTGTATGGCAGCTCGCTTTCCCCAGGGAGAAAGCAGCCCGAATTTTTGTGAGGTTACCCTCATGGACTATATAAAATCTTATCCTTATCCTTATCCTCCTTATCCTTACCATCTCAGCTTCCTCCTTCTTGACAGTGTTTAGCAGGTCTTCATAGTGATCCACATGCTGAGTGATGGTTCTGCAGACTTCCTCGTCAGTGACGTGCTCTGTGTAGGATATTAATGTCAAAGATTGTTCTGAAGCATCTCATGTCCACAGCTTGGATCTTCTGTCTGCTGTGAGGGTCCATGACTCACATAATTATGTTTCACCTGTGTTTGTCTATTGTGTTGTTTTTTCTCCCTTTTTTTTTTACAAATATACTCGTCCTGTATTGTCTTACAGTATTAATGTCACTGTGTGTCAGAGTATTTTGAACTTAAAGGAAAACATTCCTGCTTTCTGGAACTTTGTTGTGAAACTGTACACATCATTGCCTGTACATTCAAATATTGTGCTTCTCGTTAGTGCGTCATTGTGTAAAAATAGAAGACAGTAAATTAACGTTTTACCGAATACAAAATGAGCAAATGCTTGCATGCACAATTCCGTTATTTGTTTTCCAGAAGATGTACACACAACGAAGAGAGCATCGCAGCTTCTTGGCATGTTTTTATTCACAATATTTCTGATGTATCTTGAGCGAAAAAGGACAGTCTGTAGATTACTTGTCTCACTCTTCTAACTTAAAAGACGTCCTCACGGGTGGCTGGTTCAGTTGCCAGAGGAAGACACAGTCCACGCATGACTAAAACAGTCAATAGCAGATCTCGCAAACACGTTTTTCTTTCCACAATGATTTGCCCGAAAACGTAAGACGTAATTATTGCTTTTTATATTTAGTCAAGTTTTGACTAAATATTTTAACATCGAGGGGGAATCGAAACGAGGGTCGTGGTGTATGTGCGTCTGTCTGTCTGTGTGTGTGTGTAGAGCGATTCAGACTAAACTACTGGACCGATCTTTATGAAATTTGACATGAGAGTTCCTGGGTATGAAATCCCCGAACGTTTTTTTCATTTTTTTGATAAATGTCTTTGATGACGTCATATCCGGCTTTTCGTGAAAGTTGAGGCGGCACTGTCACGCCCTCATTTTTCAACCAAATTGGTTGAAATTTTGGTCAAGTACTCTTCGACGAAGCCCGGGGTTCGGTATTGCATTTCAGCTTGGTGGCTTAAAAATTAATTAATGACTTTGGTCATTAAAAATCGGAAAATTATAAAAAAAAATAAAAATTTATAAAACGATCCAAATTTACGTTTATCTTATTTTCCATCATTTGCTGATTCCAAAAACATATAAATATGTTATATTCGGATTAAAAACAAGCTCTGAAAATTAAATATATAAAAATTATTATCAA
>NW_027129478.1:0-9365 GCF_037325665.1 Littorina saxatilis | reverse complement strand
AGAGAGAGAGAGGGAGGGAGAGAGAGAGAGAGAGAGAGAGAGAGAACTCAGAACTCAGAACGTTATTACATAAGGATAAAGGTTTTAAGCTTAGCCTAATCTTCCAACCTGTCCTTGGAACATATACAGAGAATAATTGTAAACAAAAGCAAAGACTGCGCACATACACACACACACACACACACACACACACACACACACACAAACACACACACACACACACACATATACACACACACCCACGTATATACACACACACACACACACACACACACACACACACACACACACACATGCACACATATACACACACACATGCTCGCGCGCGCGAGCGATCGCTTGCATACCTACACACATGCACATGCTATCATTTCATATCTAAAAGGAACAGTATCTAATCAAAGTATTAAACTAGTAAAACATCAACATAATGGCCGAGTATAAACATTAAAAAAAACCACTTAAGAGCATTGCATACATTATCCGAGTACACAATGGAAACTAGACATCAGGGGCAGTTTATAGTGTGATCAAATGTGTGTGCAACTGCCTTTTAAAGGCCTTTAATGATGCGGATCGTTTGATTTCTATTGGCAAAGAATTCCACAGAGATGATCCTGAAAAAGCTAAACTGGATTTACAAAGATCTATACGATGAATTGGAGGAAGTAAATTTTGAGACCCATTCCTCTTCGTAACATGTGTAAAATAGGATTGCACATAACTGGGCACATCACCAGAGAGAGAGAGAGAGAGAGAGAGAGAGAGAGAGAGAGAGAGAGAGAGAGAGAGAGAGAGAGAGAGAGAGAGAGAGAGAGAGAGAGAGAGAGAGAGAGAGAGAGAGAGAGAGAGAGAGAGAGAGAGAGAGAGAGAGAGAGAGAGAGAGACAAAGAGACAGAGACAGAGAGACAGAGAGAAAGAGAGAGTGAGAGAGAAAGAACATTACCACTAAGAGCAGAATACTTGGCATTACAGTACGAGGAGTAAGAGTTGGTATTCAAAGTATTGTGGTCACTGCCCTTGACTCTTCAGTACTTAAACCAACGTCCAATGGCGACCAAAGTCGCCCTGCGTGTTCCCTTGTTACTCGCCCCTTGTTTCTTTTGCTCTCTCCCCTTGCATCGAACAACACCGAACCGCCTGTACGACCTCAGTTCGTTGTGGTGGATACTAACAAATGGATATCAAACGCCTAATGCTGTACTGGGTTTCCCATCTTGATTTCGACTGCGTGGTTTTGTTCTGAAAGAGGCATTCAAAGCGTTCGGGTCGTATCTTTTCATTTCATTTAGCTGTGATGTGTTTTATTGTTTGGAACAAAGGCTCTGCTTCGGTTTGGGGTTCGATTCCTTGCATTGATGAAACAAAAACAGTTTCCATCGATTCAGCTAAACACAAACAATCGAACATTGAAAGACTCGTCTGCGCTATCAATCACTTCACAATTTCACCAGCAAAACGTATTCAACGTATTGAAAACAAACAACAATCAAATAACCAAATAACAGAGAAAGAAGTAAAGACATAAATACAGAAAAAAGACAGAAAGAAAGAAATAAAGTAATAAAGAAAGAACGAAAAAAATAAAGAAAAAAAAGAAAAAAAAGAAAAAAAGAAAGAAAGAAAGAAAGAACGAAAGAGACAAACAAACAACACTCAAACAAACAAACGAACGAACACGCAAACAAACAAACATTTAGAAATGTTGACGTGTTTTCGATTTTGTAAGCTATTCGAAGATTTTGAGATTTTGCCGTAACAGAAGAGCATCGAACAATTCCAGAAACATGGACACAGAAATGTCAATTATTTGTGCCAATGATTAGATTACGGACGCTAGCAGAAATCACAAAGCGACAAATTAATCCTACCGCTGAATGTCCTGTTCCAACATTCTGTTGCGGGTGTGAAAGGCAATAATTGAGACAGAAATAGTTTCACAGACTTAACGCACTGTGACTCGAGTGGTTATTTGCTGTGGTGCACACGTAGGCTACTTTTCTTTGACATTTTTAACATTGAGACCTATTAGAGAGAGAGAGAGAGAGAGAGAGACACACACACACACACACACACACACACACACACACACACTTACACACACACACACACACACAGACACACACACGCTCACACACACACACACACACAACACACACACACACAAACACACTCAGAGCACGAGATACAATATAAAACGGGTAGAAATACCAGCATTCCTATTAGCTTTGTTTATCATCAGTTTTATCTGTTTGTTTACTGCCTGTTATCAGTTTTATCTGTTTGTTTACTGCCTGTTATCAGTTATATCTGTTTGTTTACTGCCTGTTATCAGTTATATCTGTTTGTTTACTGCCTGTTATCAGTTATATCTGTTTGTTTACTGCCTGTTATCAGTCTGTTTCTGTCTTTCCTCCGTTACAAGTGTGTGTGCTTTAATAACTTGTCTCTTCTCTGTTCCTCTCAAAACTTTCTGCAAACCACACGCACACGCACGTACGCACGTACGCACGCACGCACGCACGCACGCACGCACGCACGCACGCATACCCACACAGACACACATATACACACACACACACACACACACACATACTAGCACACTAGCACACACTAACACACACACACATGCGCACATACACTCGCAAAATAAGCATCGGCACAGATTCCCCTATTCACGATTATAATGAAATTGTTGAAAAGATTAGTACTCGACAATGGCATAGCTTTTAATTGTATTGTTTTGGTTATTTTTTTCATTTAGTGCAGAAGATTAAAGAGTGATAAAAATGCCCGGAAACATTGTAGATGAAATGCACTTTCATCATTTTCCCAGCTTCCGCCGGAAACGAGTTTTTGTCAAAACTAGGCAACAGCGAGAGGGCTGGCTGATGAGAGAAATGGAGAAGGTGATTATTATGTGCCAAAGTATTGAATCGAATTCGTGTATCCGAGTGCTGAAACCCCGCAGAAGTTCTGAATGAGTTTAGGTGCAGAGAGAGATTTATTATTAAGAATTGTATTAAATGGAGAAGACTGAGGTGTTTCGTTTGAAACGCAGGGAGTAGAGAGAGGGTGGGGTGGAGAGAGCAATAGAGAGAGAGAGAGAGAGAGAGAGAGAGAGCACCCGAGAGAGAGAGAGAGAGAGAGAGAGAGAGAGAGAGAGAGAGAGAGAGAGAGAGATAAATAACACGAAAGGACATAAATGGGCATTAAACAAGAAGGGCAGGATAACAGAATGAACGGAGATGTACAAAACAGACATGTTGACAACACACATGTATTACACCCTTTATCTTTATAAAAAAACCACAAAATAAAACAAGTCGCGTAAGGCGAAAATACAACATTTAGTCAAGTAGCTGTCGAACTCACAGAATGAAACTGAACGCAATGCAACGCAGCAGGCGGAGAGGTGCTGGCTTAAATCCAAACTCACTGTTCACAAAGAGATTTTTGAAACCATCAAACGCAAAGTAAATGACTTAGTTGAAGGCGCTAAAACTGCTTTCTTCTCTGCCCAGATTATAGGTAGTAGAACATGCAAAGAACTTTTTCAAAATTTCAATTCTCTGCTTGGAAAACAGACGGTTTCCAGCCTCCCTACCACCCATGACCCCAAGGACCTGCCAACTGTATTTTCTGACTACTTCACTGAGAAGATCGAAACCATCAGAAATAGCTTTCCTCCACCAGTGGCTTCACCTTCGGCTTCACAATTCTCTGGTTCTTTGTTGGATAGCTTCACTCCTGTATCTGAGCAGTTTGTTTTGAAGATTTTGAAGAACACAGTGCCAAAGTCTTGTGAGCTAGACCCCATCCCCACCAACTTGTTTTATGAAAACCTTGACCTTTTTCTTCCCATCATAACCAACATAATCAACTCTTCTCTCACTTCTGGCACTGTGCCAATGGACTTGAAAACTGCAGTAGTTAAACCTTTGATCAAGAAACCATCTCTGGATAAAAATCAGTTGAAAAACTATAGGCCTGTTTCCAACTTGCCATTCATTTCTAAAATTCTGGAAAAAGTAGTGCTTAGTCAGCTTTTCTCCCACCTTGAAACCAACAACCTCTGCAACCCTCTTCAGTCAGCGTATAGGGCTGGCCACAGCACCGAGACTGTTTTGCTTCGTGTTGTGAATGACATTCTTTCTGCTCTGGATAATGATGACCTATCAGTTCTGCTTCTCTTGGATAACTCAGCTGCGTTCGATACGATCGATCACTCTGTTCTGCTCTCTCGTCTCGAATCTGTTTTTGGCATTCACTCTACCGCTCTTCACTGGTTTAGTTCATATCTACAGGGCCGTAGTCAGTATGTGTCTGTCAATAATCTCTCATCTCCTCCATCTCCTCTCTGCTTCGGCGTTCCCCAGGGATCAGTTCTAGGCCCAGTTTTATTTGTACTATACACCACTCCTCTCTCTGCCGTCATCAAGCAACACGCAGTCAATCACTACCTCTTTGCAGACGACACACAACTACAACAAGCATGCAAGCCTACAGAAATCCAAGCGGTGACACACACTCTCCAAAACTGCACTTCAGATATTAAATCATGGATGACAAACAATATGCTCAAGTTAAATGATGACAAGACTGAATTTCTTCTTTTCTCTGGAGCTTCCTCTTCGACCACTTCCCTTCCAGCCTCCATCACAGTAGGTTCTAGTGACATTTCTCTCTCTGATAGTGCTAGGAATCTTGGGTTCATCATGGACTCCCACCTCTCAATGAAACAACACATCAAAAAAGTCTGTCAGACATGTTACTTTGAGATCAGAAGAATAGGTTCCATAAGAAAATTTCTCACTGTTGATGCCACTAAAACTCTCGTTACATCCTGCATTCTGTCCAGATTAGATTACTGCAACTCCCTTCTCATAGGCTGCCCTGACTCCACTCTCCAACCCTTGCAAAAAGTACAACACTCTGCTGCACAGCATCGACAACCCTGCACTCCTCTCATGAAAGAACTTCACTGGCTTCCTGTATCTGAACGTATTAGGTATAAAGCTGCCTGCTTCTGCTACAATATCATCTCTGAATCGGCACCTGCCTATCTTTCTGAACTGGTCTCTCTCTACACTCCCTCTCGCACCCTTCGTTCTTCTGATGATGCTCGACTTCTCTGTCAAGGTCGCTTTAAACGCAAGGCTCATGGCTTCCGCACGTTTTCGTATTATGGACCTCAGTTATGGAATTCACTCCCCTTTCAATTACGTCACTCTCCATCCATTTCATCTTTTAAGTCCAATTTGAAAACTCACTTGCGGATAGTTCCTTAGTATAGAGTCTGGGGATGTGAGATGTGGATGATGTGTTGTTTGAATCTGACAGTGATTGTATGATTTTTGTATACATGTATTGTTGTCACGCGCTTTGAACTTCTGATAAGGCGCTTTATAAATGCCCGTTATTATTATTATTATTATAAGACCGTATACTCGTAGCATCGTCAGTCCACCGCTCATGGCAAAGGCAGTGAAATTGACAAGAAGAGCGGGGTAGTAGTTGCGCTGAGAAGGATAGCACGCTTTTCTGTACCTCTCTTCGTTTTAACTTTCTGAGCGTGTTTTTAATCCAAACATATCATATCTATATATTTTTGGAATCAGGAACCGACAAGAAATAAGATGAAAGTGTTTTTAAATTGATTTCGAAAATGTAATTTGGATCATTATTTTTATATTTTTAATTTTCAGAGCTTGTTTTTAATCCAAATATAACATATTTATATGTTTTTGGAATCAGAAAATGGTGGAGAATAAGATGAACGTAAATTTGGATCGTTTTATAAACAAAATATACAATTTTCAGATTTTTAATGACCAAAGTCATTAATTAATTTTTAAGCCACCAAGCTGAAATGCAATACCGAAGTCCGGGCTTCGTCGGAGATTACTTGACCAAAATTTTAATCAATTTGGTTGAAAAATGAGAGCGTGACAGTGCCGCCTCAACTTTCACGAAAAACCGGATATGACGTCACCAAAGACATTTATAAAACAAAATGAAAAAAAATCTGAGGATATCATAATCAGGAACTCTCATGTCAAATTTCATAAAGATCGGTCCAGTAGTTTAGTCTGAATCGCTCTACACTCACACACAGACAGACAGACAGACACACATACACCACGACCCTCGTCTCGATTCCCCCCTCTATGTTAAAACATTTAGTCAAAACTTGACTGAATGTAAAAAAAGAAGAAAAGAAGGAAAGACACAAAGCAATGCGAGGGAGCGCAAAAGCATACTTGAGAAAGACAAAACTAAAGAAAAACAGAAAGGCAAAGCAAAAGAACAGAAAGAACAAGAAAGCGATACGCAGAAAGCACGAAGTATTTCAAACCAGAAATAAAGAAGCATGATCAACAGGAGTCCTGCAATTCCCAAACAGCATCAATCTAGACAACAATGGCTGGAGCTCAAACAGCATCAATCTAGACAGCAATGGCTGGAGCTCAAACAGCATCAATCTAGACAACAATGGCTGGAGCTCAAACAGCATCAATCTAGACAACAATGGCTGGAGCTCAAACAGCATCAATCTAGACAACAATGGCTGGAGCTCAAACACATTCACCCCAAATTTTTACTTTTTGTCACACACTCCAAAAAATGCAAAGGTTACCACCAACAACCCGTGCATGCTCTGTACCCTCTGTACCTACTTGCATATGCCTGGAACGCAAACACAGCTAGAACTTGGGCTTTGATGTAAAACGTGGTCTTCCCTTGTTTGAGGAACAGTTTAGTCACGTATGGACCCTCTGGCTATAAACTTGTTCTTTTGTTAATAGTTTTAATCCCGTGTTGTGGAGAATGTCTTGGTGTGGCACTGATATTACTTTCGGTAATATCGATCTACTGTACTGTGAGTTAAATCGGTTTATCTTGCAGACGAACTGAGAGTGGTGAAAAAGCTTTCTCTTTCCGAAAGATGTGTGTCCTAGTGTTAACTGTATGTACTTGTGTAATGTAACTAATGCATAGACGTAGACACAAGCTCATACTTCCACCCACACACACACACACACACACACACACACACACACACACACTCACACACACACACGCACGCACACACACACACACACACACACACACACTCACACACACACACACACACACACACACGGACTGAGACACACATATATCATAATTCACAGACACACAGCCAGCCTCCCCCCTTCCTCTCCCGCCCACACACGCTTCTCAGAATTTCATCTCAGAACATATACGAGCACTGTGGACATCCTCCAATGGATAACGCTTAACGATGTAGGACGATGTAGGACGATGTTGGGCGGCAAATACCATCTTCGCTTTCGACTTATTCATCGATCTAGGCGTCGGTCAGAGCAAATGCGTGTAAGTACTTCCGGTCAGTTTACCGTTTGCAATGAATCAAGCAATGTTTGTGATAGACCTCTATTAGTTTCTGTTGGTGTAAGGGGAAAGACCGGCTACGCCCGAAGCTCTCCGAAGCACTGTTTAACCTTCCCATAATGACAGCACAATTATATTACTTGTTATTCAAAACGCCAGAGAAAAATATGTCAATATTAATATTTGCTGACAACTCTGTTTTATATGTTAGAGACATTTTGTTTTGTGTCTTTTTACTTCCGTGACATTCGTCAACAAGTTTTATTGTTCGACTATCCGTGATAGTCTTTTGAGTGGTATCTGCTTTCTTCCAATCTGATAGCAAAACGAGTGTTTCATTTTGATTACTGATATCCGCCCATACGTAGGGAAATGCTTTTCATCACTTTGCAAAGTATGACTCCAGTTCTGTTCTTGACGACTAAAAGAAGTAAAGTACAATTCCTTTTTGTACAGGGACAAAAGAAAAAAAAAACTTATTCATTACAGTGAATTCCAACACTACTCAAAGTAATGAATTTCAAGCTGACAAAAGAGCGGATCCTAATTTGCCTGCGTTTTTGTTTCTAACTGATGTCATTGTTTCACGTTTTAACGAACAAAAATCACGTTTTAATGGAGAAGGATTGATATTCAACCATCATAATAGACCACTGTGTCAATTAACATAGACTAAGAGTCCTTGTAATTATGTGTCACTCTGCCTGCCCATAAAAAAGTGCTTCTATTACTTACGTAACCTTCACCGGATCACGCGTTGGACTACACAGTCCGGATGATGTGGGACGTGCGCGACCCATACTTTCCAAAGAAGGATTCAACGTCAAAAGTATGGGCCGTACCCGACCCACACCATCCGAATAGGGATGCACGTTTTGCCGACTCTTTGCTGAGTATGGGCCGTACCCGACCCACGCCATCCCAATAGGGATAAACAACGTAATATTCCTTATGTAATTCCATATGGGTCGTCCACGACCCACATCATCCGGACCGTGTAGTTCAAATTACGTCATCGTTTATTTGTTTGTTTACAAAGCTAATCTTACCAAAGTAGGGCAATGGGAAGGTCGTATAGTGATTCGAGATTACAGGAAGTCTCAATTAAAACCTACAACTAGTTTCAGAGATGAAGACGATTTTGTAAGGCTCTGGGTCGTCCACGACCCACAGGCGAAGCACGGTGAAGGTTTTAATGTAGTGCCGGTTGTTTTTCTTGCATTAATCCTTGTCCTATATTGAGTGTGTAATTGCCTTACTGTGCATGTTTTATGGACCACTGTTCCGGATTGAGCAATTTTGTTTGGACTGATCAAAGCAAGAAATGACATATTTCTTTTGTTCGCAAAAACACGCGTTCGATATTAGTACAAAAGCTATCACAGAAAAATATCCTTGTATCACAGCTGTGAATACTATGATTGAATTATGTTTTAACGTATGATTACCACCTTTTCCTTGCGTGAATAGTTTCCCTGCGCCTGTCATAGATTGCTATTGTTCAATGATTTATGAATCATGGATCGTTAGTGGCAACATGTGACATTTTAGTCGATGACCTAGAATTAAAGTTTGCGAATGACAACCTGACAACGGCAAATAAATGTGTGTCGAGTTTACAGGTCGATTGTGCACAAGACAAGTTTAGTCATGCTCACGCTGCGTTGACTCTTTCTTTCTATCTTTATTTGGTGTTTAACGTCGTTTTCAACCACGAAGGTTATATCGCGACGAGGGAAAGGTGGGAGATGGGATAGGGGAAAGGGGGGAGATGGGATAGAGCCACTTGTTAAGTGTTTCTTGTTCACAAAAGCACTAATAAAAAAATTGCTCCAGGGGCTTGCAACGTAGTACAATATATGACCTTACTGGGAGAATGCAAGTTTCCAGTACAAAGGACTAAACATTTCTTACATACTGCTTGACTAAAATCTTTACAAACATTGACTATATTCTATACAAGAACC
>NW_027129477.1:2500-24453 GCF_037325665.1 Littorina saxatilis | reverse complement strand
GATTTAGACTTAGACTTAGACTTAGACTTAGACTTAGAACATTTTATTGACATAAAGGGTAAACATTTTAAGCCAAGGGCCTAATCTTACAACGTGCCCTTTACATTCACACTAACACATCCGCACGCATATAAACAACATAATATAATGAATTCATTTTGACATAACATGTAAATGTACAGTAAATAAGCAAAAGCACCACGGCCACACGAAACACAAAATCTAATATACGAAGTAAAACAATATGAATACTATATGCTATGAATATGTAATATGACGTGAATATAATTATATAGTAATATTAATATAGTATACATTAGACAGAACTGTAAGATTCACATGATTATGTCACCGCGGGTGTGTACTTACAGAGAACAGTTTAGATGTTTTTTTAAAGAAGATTTAAAAATATTTACAGATTTGCTAGTTTTAACATTCGAAGGAAGAGAGTTCCACCTTGACGGCCCAGCAAAGGCAAAACTAGTTTTATATAGATCTACACGGGTCCTTGGTAGTAGATATTTATCTGATCCGTATCTCTCAGGAGCCTCGGTTATGAATGCATTCAAGTATGGTGGTGCTAGCCCATGGAGTGCCTTGTACATTAACACTGCAATGTTATAGTCAAACTGCTCCTGCAGTGAAAGTAAACTAGCAGCTTTAAGCTTTTCTGACGTTGACAGATACGGGTTATTAACAATTAGCTTTGCCCCTCTTCTGTGCAGGGAATTTAATTTTTTAAGCAGATTTT
Source organism: Littorina saxatilis (assembly GCF_037325665.1). Classification (NCBI taxonomy): domain Eukaryota; kingdom Metazoa; phylum Mollusca; class Gastropoda; order Littorinimorpha; family Littorinidae; genus Littorina; species Littorina saxatilis. Next base: position 23,702 of record NW_027129477.1, on the reverse strand, counting down.
CGCTCGCACCGCACCATACAGTAGAAGCATAATAGATAAAAGATTGGCAGTGTGCCACAAAAAACATTTTTAGACCTTCCGCTTCTGTGAACAGCTCAGATCATGGGTAATTTTAACACCTTCACATTTAAATGCTTATTTTATAGCCATCCATTGAATTGAGAAGAAAACAAAGCATACTAAACTGCTAAGCATGAATCAAACAATAAGAAAATAAAAAGAACCAACAGCATCGTTTTGTATGTGTGGGTAGTAAACACGTTTTATTTACAAAACACGGCGGAAAATGGCGACAAATTTGTTGCACAGCGACAGGTCACTTTCTTCAACCAAGGCCAGTACTTTCATACATGACAAAGGAAAGCAAATATGGCCTGAATAATAAAGTTATAGTGTTCCTTTGCGTGTCTGAGTGATAAACTGTTTTAACCAACTATCTTCTGAAACGTAATTGCACTCAGCAGATTTGTCTTCCGCTCATAACTTTCGTGTCACACGGTCTTTGCTACAAACAGATAGATCGCATTCTCGCAGAAAATCATTGACAACACAGACCAGTCATTTTTAGCATTGCATTTGGAAAGGGCTACTATTATAGTGTGTTTTAAGAAAGAAAAACATTCCAGTATCGGCAGAACACGACCAAATGAGTTTTCGTGTCATAGCGTTATGGGCGTGAGATTGTGTTCTCACACTGTGGCAAAATCATTGACAACACAGACAAGTCAGTTTTAGCATAGACATTGGGAAAGGCTACTATTATAGTGTGTTTTAGGAAAGAAAAACATTATAGTATCAGCAGAACACGACCAAATCATGACAAATGAGTTTGCGTTTTGGGCGTTATGGGCGTTTTTTCACACTGCAGATCATATCTCAACAAGTCGCGTAAGGCGAAAATACAATATTTAGTCAAGTAGCTGTCGAACTCACAGAATGAAACTGAACGCAATGCCATTTTTCAGCAAGACCGTATACTCGTAGCATCGTCAGTCCACCGCTCGTGGCAAAGGCAGTGAAATTGACAAGAAGAGCGGGGTAGTAGTTGCGCTAAGGATAGCACGCTTTTCTGTACCTCTCTTTGTTTTAACTTTCTGAGCGTGTTTTTAATCCAAACATATCATATCTATATGTTTTTGGAATCAGGAACCGACAAGGAATAAGATGAAAGTGTTTTTAAATTGATTTCGACAATTTAATTTTGATAATAATTTTTATATATTTAATTTTCAGAGCTTGTTTTTAATCCAAATATAACATATTTATATGTTTTTGGAATCAGCAAATGATGGAGAATAAGATAAACGTAAATTTGGATCGTTTTATAAATTTGTATTTTTTTTTACAATTTTCAGATTTTTAATGACCAAAGTCATTAATTAATTTTTAAGCCACCAAGCTGAAATGCAATACCGAAGTCCGGGCTTCGTCGAAGATTACTTGACCAAAATTTCAACCAATTTGGTTGAAAAATGAGGGCGTGACAGTGCCGCCTCAACTTTCACGAAAAGCCGGATATGACGTCATCAAAGACATTTATCGAAAAAATGAAAAAAACGTTCGGGGATTTCATACCCAGGAACTCTCATGTCAAATTTCATAAAGATCGGTCCAGTAGTTTAGTCTGAATCGCTCTACACACACACACACACACACACACACACACACACACACACACGCACATACACCACGACCCTCGTTTCGATTCCCCCTCGATGTTAAAATATTTAGTCAAAACTTGACTAAATATAAAAACTACGGAGTGGATCTTTATGAAATTTGATATGGATATTTTTGACTGGATTTTCTCATAGAAGGTTTTTCCGTTTATTGATAGGACAGTTTGATGACGTCATATTTTACCGTTTGCCAAAAGGTCGAGGCAGCACTTTCACAGTTACAGTTTTTCATCAATTTGATCGAATTTCTTACCACACAATCTCAGATCTAGGCCGGATTATGGGATTGCATTTCAGTTTGGTCACTTAAAGTTTTGTTATTGAAATGTTTGTTCGAAATATGTCATTTTTTCAAATTTTTAAAAACTAATATTTGAAAAAAAAATTTATATTGGTGTATTCCCTATTGCGTCCTGTATCTAAAACTATATAGTTTTGTTGTTTTGTATTGATAATTATGCTTAAAAATGAAGAAAACCGATAAATAACCACTATCTTTATTTATGAAAAAAGACACTTAAAAACAACTTCTATCTATTCCTTACCATTTTCTGATTCCAAATATATATAGTTTCATGGTGTTTGACGTTGAAAATAGGCTAAAACTTAACAAACTCGGATCGTTGAATGGAAATTATACTTCCAAGCTCCGTGCAGCTGACAACATGATAAAAACACGTCATTTCAAGTGTGGAACACGCTCATGACGTCATACTGAAAGGTGATGAATTATGGCTTCACCTTGCGATGTTTCATTTCAAACATGGTAACATTTTTAAAGGGGTTTCTTTCTCAGATTTCTGTTTGCCCTCTGTCTGTCTCTCTATGTCTCCGTCTGTCTGACTGATTCAATTAAATGTGTAATTACTTAGTTTTGCAAAAGTCAAACTAAGTATGATATACCTAATTGATTCAGGTCTCTAAATTCTTATTGTAAAATTGTGAGTTTTATTCAAAACAAATTTAATTGGTGTTTTAAACTCAATAATGGGGCATGCTGTGATGAGCAGAAGAATGTGTGTTTACGAGCAGAAAAAGCCCATCAAAGTCAAGAATCGTGTTTTTCTTTTTTCTATTTTCACCGTGTAGCTTCCTACAGACACTAAGCAACAGTGTGGTACCACTTACAGTGCAATATCTTGTACTTTGTTTTTGACGTCTGTGCAACACTTCATTGACCCATGATCTGAGCTGTTCACTTCTACAAAGGGTTTTAATCTGGATAAAAGATACAGATTTTTGGAGAGCTTTTTGCAAATATTATTGATATGTACATTCCACCGAAGCTCCTGGTCAACTACGATTCCTAATACCTTGTGTGATTTAACCTGCTCTATGGGATCAGTGTTCAGCTTAAGGTTAAGAATAGGGGTGCTCTCTGGGAGAGAGAGAGAGAGAGAGAGAGAGAGAGAGAGAGAGAGAGAGAGAGAGAGAGAGAGAGAGAGAGAGAGAGAGAGAGAGAGAGAGAGAGAGAGAGAGAGAGAGAGAGAGAGCGGGGTAACAGGGTGAGGGGGATATGATTCTGTTGTCATGTTGAATTACTGGATTATTCTTATCTGTTTTTTAATTTTATTCAGTTATGGTTTTGCGTTTTAATACTTGTCTTTCTGTTCCTATTCTTTCTTTTAGTTCCTTTTCATTCTTTCTTTCTCTCCGTTTTTTTTCCTTCAACTTTTCACTTTACTTATATCATTTGGAGTGAAGGGGGGGCCACAAACACATCCTCATACTTTCTCACTCTCTCTCCCTCGCCGCTCCCCCCTCTATCTCTCTCTCTCTCTCTCACTCTCTCTCCCTCCCTTCCCCCCCACTCTCTCTCTCTCTCTCTCACTCTCTCTCCCTCGCCCCCCTCTCTCTCTCTCTCTCTCTCTCTCTCTCTCTCTCTCTCTCTCTCTCTCCCTCTCAGACACACACACAACCACATGCACACTCACCCTTTTCCCGACACACAAACAATACAGACAAATCCGGAAGGGAATGTGGAAAGAGCTATAACCTGAAAAATACCAGGGATACATATATTCAAGCTTCTACAAGCACGCAGAGTGGTTTCCTCTCAGTGGCCAGCGCCCCCTATCTCTGAAATCTTATGAACTCTTATCTCCGTCACCCCATCATCTGCCTGCCACTCTAGCTCCTAATGTATACCTTTGTACTCGTTACCCCCCCCCCCCCCCCCCCCCCCCCTGTCTGTGACCGGGCAATATCTCAGGTAGGCGTGGGTCCACTTTGGAGAGAAAAAATGAAGGGTTGACGTTGATACCTGGAATGTCACGCTTCAGCAGTTACCGAGGTCGTCTGAAAAGATCTCGGCTGTCAACGAGAAAACTACTTCTTCTTCTTCTTCTTCTTCTTCTTCTTCTTCTTCTTCTTCTTCTTCTTCTTCTTCTTCTGCGTTCATGGGTTGAAACTCCCACGTTCATTCGTGCTTTTGCACGAGAGGATTTTTACGTGTATGACCGTTTTTACCCCGCCATTTAGGCAGCCATACGCCGCTTTCGGAGGAAGCATGCTGGGTATTTTCGTGTTTCTATAACCCACCGAACTCTGACATGGATTACAGGATCTTTTCCATGCGCACTTGGTCTTATGCTTGCGTGTACACACGAAGGGGGATTATCCCGGATAAGGCACTGGCAGGTCTGCACATAAGTTGACCTGGGAGATCGGAAAAATCTCCACCCTTAACCCACCAATGAGAAAACTACTATCAGCTTCAGCAGTAGTGGTTCTGACTGTAGACGAAAGAAGAAAACGGCTGAAGAAATAAATGACGACGGTCACAATGAGGAGGAAGATGCTAATAATGAGGGGAACGACGATATCAATTCGGATAACGACGACGACGACGACGACGACGACGATGATGATGATGATGATGATGATGATGATGATGATGATGATGATGATGATGATGATGATGATGATCATTTTTTCCCATTTCATTTACTCTGTTATATTAATAATAATAATAATAATGCAAACTTTTATAGCGCTATTCTAGAAAAATGTCTACTCTTAGCGCTTTACAATACATACATCGACCAAGCATACTATACACGCACAGACAAAGAAACCGACCAAACATAACCAACAAACTATACAAGGCAGGTTTCACAGTATTGTGTTCAGCAATTTACTATTTACACACTCAAATTCTACAAAATAAATGTTGGCACACAATTCAAAGGACATGTTTTTCCAACAAAGTGAGTTTGTTACAACTAAAAACAGTAATTTTTTTTATAGTCCTGGTCCTTATTTATATCTAAAAACCAGGCGCAAAGCGGCATACCCTGAAAACGCTAAAAAGCAATACGGTCATCCTATGCATGCATATAGCTCATATAGCCAAAACCGTTGAAGATAGAAAGACATTTATTGAACAAAAAATATGCAACACATCATTCTTAACAAGTTTTGTTCTTGTATGTATATCAAAATATTGATCTTCAAATGAATGGTTTGAAAAAATACGACTTCCGGCAGACCTAGACCGTTTTGAAGGAAAAAACCGTGTTTTTTTTCAAACCATTCCTTGGCCATCAATATTTTCATATACATGTAAGAACAAAACGTGTTAAGACTGGTGTTGTGCATCTAGTGTGTTCAATAAATGTCTTTCTATCTTCAATGGTTTTGGCTAGATGAGGTAACAAGAGAAGGATATGGGCATTGGAATTACGTCAACATTTCGAGCATTGTCACAGATGAAAAATTATCTGCAGGGTGCTCCTGATTAACAAACCGAGCAAAACTGAAAATTATTGAAGAGAAGACATGTCTGAACAGTTTATAAAGAGACAAGTTTGCAATCATTTGTAAACACCATTATTGTATGGAGGAGTAACTGTTCCCCTACCCCCTAAGAAGGTATTTCTGTCCGTCAACCACGTGAGCGATCGCCACAAATCGAGGCATCACTCGCATTTCAGTTTGGACACACCGGCTGATTGCAAATGCACAGTACGTGTTTCGACACTGAAACGTGACGATTGAGCGTCAAAATAGTTTCTTAAAACAGTCGAAAATGGAGTTAAATGTGACTTCAACACTCAGTGGCGATCGCTAGAGTGGCGATTGTTACTAGACGGACACTAGAAAACCTCAGAAAATGTAATTACTTTGCGATTTTTTTAACTGAAAAACTGTTGCGGTCTTTTTCTGTCGAGCGCGAGCGTCAACGTAAAACAACGTGAGGTCACTTCCTCCCCAAACGGTTAGTTTTTGAATGAAAAGAAAAAAGTGGCGATCGTTACATTGTTTAGACGGACTGGATCGCAACTTTGAAACTCGGGTCACCGTGCGTCGATCAAGGGCAAATTGACCTCGGCAACATTATAACTCACTTCAAGGGTGCACAAACTTGTATTTACAGTATACAAAATTAGGTAAACTTGTGTTTTTGTCCTGTGAAATCACAATTAGTTTCGATGCTCTTGATATCGCTATGCGGACGGACAGATCCGAATCCCCATACATTTTTTTTGCGGAGCTAGTATAAGTTAGAATTTGTGTTATGGATATCGATTGTTGTTGAAAAACAATCATTTCAATGTGTTCTGGCACTCTCAACCACCACAGCATTGATACTTGTGCATGTATGTGTTGGAATTTAGTTCTTTGTTTAGTGATGCTGTGGCAAAAGTAAATTCATCCGTCCGTATTTTGACGATCGCCACCATTCACACGCGCATAAATAAACACATTATCAAAAATTTCAACTTTTATTTTCAAAAAAGTATTTAAACAACAACTAGTTTGCATGTTAATACAACAAATACAGCAGATTCTCACAGATATGGATTTAAAAGACTAAGCAAATCTGAGACTATCAAAATGGCCTAATACCATGAAACCTGCCACAAGTCATGCACTTGCAAAGAAAATGACCAAACATACAATACACGCACAGGCAAAGATAACGACCAAACATAAACAAACATACTATGACCAAACATAACCAACATACTATACGCGCGCAGGCAAAGAGAACAATCAGCACATGTAATAATTACTGACAACTAATAATGCAGGCATACAATGACAATCCAATACACAGCCTAGGCACAAGAACCACAATAGGCTTCTGTATAAAAACGTGTCAACAATACTATTATCCGAATGTTGGAAAGTTCGGGTCGCTTCTTTACAGTGGAAAGCTAGCAGCAACAAGAGTGGCGCTACCCAGGTGTGTGCGTGCTAAGGTGTAATCAGCCACCTGCACATTATGGCAGAATGACCTCGCGAGGTCTTTTACGTGCCACGGTGGTGACATGGGGGTGGGATATGGATACTGTCTCTCGGTCTGCTCATAAAGCTGACCCGTGTGCGTCCAGAGCTCTACCAACTGAGCTACCCAGTCCCCGGTGATGATGATGATGATGATGATGATGATGATGATGATGATGATGATGATGATGATGATGATGATGATGATGATGATGATGATGGTGATGATGGTGACGATGACTGACGATGACCATGACGACGACGATGATGACGAAGACGACGAAGTCGCCGAGAAGAGGGATGCATGATGATGATGATGATGATGATGATGATGATGATGATGATGATGATGACGACGATGGGTGGATGATGATGACGACGACGACGATGATGATGATAATGATGATGATGATGATGATGATGATGATGATGATGATGATGATGATGATGATGATGATGATGATGATGATGATGATGATGATGATTTCACATCGACGAGAGCCACAAACTACTGACAAATTACAGCAGGCAAACAGTTTATCTTAATCATGTTTCCACCCCGCAATAATCCTCAACCCACTAAACACCCAGCCCCCACACCTCTGTCACCCCCACAGCCGTGGTTTGCTTGCAGGCACCACACTCTACCTTTCTAAAGATTGCTGCTCGTTGAGGCGTGACCGCTTCACGTGTCAGACTCTGGTACAATTCCCTGAGTGACTACTCTTTAGTCTAAACACACAGGTCTTTGAGGAGAATTTAACGATGCCTGCACTGAAATGTAGGTCAGAGTGACGGTTTAAAACAGATTAGTTCTATTTTGAACGGACGCGTTGGGGAATACGAAAGACTTCGTGGTTTGGCCGTAAGCTAATTTTTAGAGCTGTGCAGACGAGAGTCATCGGTGGTTCCGGTCTAGTGGTTAAGGTCATCTTTCCATACAAGTGTGGAGATTTTGTCTCTGCCGGGCATGTTGATCCATTATGTATCGATTAAACACTGTATTTCCCTTCTTTGAGCCATGCGACGTCAGGCCGACAAAAACGCATAATGTAGGCGGCCAGCCGAGACTACAAAATAGTGCATGTTTGTGTGCGTAGAACAACAACAACTAAAGAGAATTCAAACCAGAATCGATCGATACTTACTTGTTATTTGTATGTTTGACCAAAATATGACGTTTTACACAGATCTCGACAGTCATTGTTCACCTCGAGGAACACTGACTGCCTCGATCTGTGTATGATGTCATATTTTGTCAAAATTACAAGTAACGTAAAATGACGCACACTCCGTCCCGTGTGGACTGTTTTGGCTCACCATCTCAGATATGACCAGGCTATAAGGCGTGGGATTAGCCCATCCCTCCACTTGAACAAATACCATAAACCGACAGCCTTGCTGCTTCCTGTGCAGTTAGATTTTTGATGAGGCCAAACAAAAAATAGTCTGTTTACGGTATCCCGACCGACCCTATTTTTTCGCGCGACCCTAGACTTTTTTTTTGCATTTGGGAAAAATTAAATTAAAAAAAAAATCTTTGTTTTTTTGGCAAAATAACTTAAAAATATGGGTTTTTTTAGAAAAAAAAATCCCGACCTACCGACCCTATTTTTTTGGGCCTATGTTACCGTAAACAGACTATTTTTTTTTGGCCTGAAATTGACATTCGCTTCCGTTCAAAATCTAAATTCGCAATTCTGTCAGTGTTTGAAAAACAGAGGTAATGTCTGGGGATATTATTCTCAGGAACTCTTATGATTGTGTCGTGAAGATCGGTCCAGTAGTTTTCTCTAAATCGCTCTTCACACTTCAAAAATTGACAAAATATAAAAACACTACCCCTCCCTTTGGCCACATACCAATAATAGCCAACAGCCCGTTTGCTTCGGGTACTGTACAGAGGTAACTTGTTTGTATGAATGGATTCCTTAGAAAGCCACTGATGACGGCTTTTACGAAATTATTTCATAAATAGTCGGGATATTGATTTCTGTATCCGTCAAAGTAGACGCATTTTTAAAATAATTGAAATGACAGAGTAGTTTTTTTTTTTCTTTTTTTTTCTGTTCTACTTTTTTTCTTTTTCTTTTTTTTTCTCTTTGTATCTGTCTCCTCTCTCTCTCTTTCCCTCTCTCTCTCTCTCTCTCTCTCTCTCTCTCTCTCTCTCTCTCTCTCTCTCTCTTTTACCAATTAGTTTGTTGTTTTTATTCCTGTGTCTTTCTGACTCGCACACCCCTTCTTTAACCCTTCTTGCTTCCACTCTTCCACTGATGCGGGTGAATTACATAATTTAAACCTACCAAGCTAAATGAATACAGCACCCACTTTATCAACAAACAATTCCTTCAAAGACACGACTCCTTTTTTTTTTTTTGTTTTTTTTTTTGACCTCAGTTGACAGAGTAGTTTAAGTCCGGCGGTTGAATTTTGATTGTGAGTAGTTTACAAGTGCATGCAACTATGCTCGTGTAGAAGCACGCATGTAAATGTATACATTTAAGCCTGGTCGTTAAAATGAGAATTCACTCGAGAATAAATGTAGGCCTATCTTAAGATGATTTGGGGTGGACGGTGCGTGGGGGGGGGGGGGGGTGTGGCCGCTGAGAGTGAGGGGTGTAGAAGTCAGTGTGTGTGTGTGTGTGGGGGGGGGGGGGTTCAGGAGTTAATACGATGAGAAGAAGAGGTGGTGGGGGAAGTGTGGTTGACGAAGAAGGGGCAGGCAGAATAATCAAGGCAAATCAACAGAAAAAACGACAAGCCCTGCAGAAAAGCACGTCCCATAAAAGTTTTACTCGCACTTTAAAAAACGATCCCAAGCTCGGTAAGCAAAGCACGCAAGTTTCAGGGAATAATTGGGACAGAGATCGATATATAAGTTGTTTGGAACAAGTCGTGGAGTACGTTAGTTGTTATTTGTGTTCAAGTAGTCTGCCTTTGGGGGTGTGAATTATCCTCCTGGTGCGGAATTATCGAAAACTGAGCTTTTCTTGGCCACAGTTGGCATTGGTGGGGGGTGATGTGGTATTCGTTGCTTCTTTCTGTCGCTGTCTCTGGCTGTCTCTTGGTGTGTATATGTGTGTCCACATCTGTCTGTCTTTCTGTCTGTCTGTTTGTCTGTCTGCCTGCCTGTTATTATTTCCGTCGGTCTGTTCGTTCGTCCCCCGTCTGTCTGTTTATCTGTCTGTCTGCCCTCTCTCTCTCTCTCTCTCTCTCTCTCTCTCTCCCTCTCTCGCTCTCTCTCGCTCTCTCCCCTCCTCTCTCTATATATCTCTTACTCTCTCTCTCTCTCTCTCTCTCTCGCTCTCTTTCTCTCTCACTCTTACTCTCAACCACCTCTCTCTCTCTCTCTTCTCTCTCGCTCTCTCTCGCTCTCTCTCCCTTACTCTCCCCCTCCTCTCTCTCTCTTCTCTCTCGCTCTCTCTCTCTCACTCTTACTCTCCCCGTCCTCTCTCTCCCCCTCCTCTCTCTCTCTCTGTCTCTCTCGCTCTCTTCTCTCTTACTCTCCCCCTCCCCATCCCCCCCTCTCTCTCTCTCTCTTCTCTCTCGCTCTCTCTCTCTCTCTCTTTCTCTTACTCTCTCCCCCCCCCTCTCTCTCTCTTTTTCTCCTCCCGTCTAACTACTCCTTCGACTTGTGTCTTCTTCACTAATTTAAAAATCAAATTACATCCTGAAATGCTCTCCAGACGTTAAAAATAAATTAATCGTGATTCTCTTGACTGATACACAGGCACGATTGGTCAATATCTATAAGTACTGCTTGTCAGAATAGTTTAGATTGCAGTTTGTCTGGCAATTCAATTATCTCACCAAACCAAGTTCGGTAGAAGGAAAACTAAAGATAAATCGATATTGTAACTGAAGGCAAACTGGAAGTCGCATGAAAGCTACAAGTCTGGATGCGAAGAAATTCATGTCGTCTTCTGAGTGGGAGTAAAGTTTGCTTGTTTATTTTTTGGTCTGATAACTTTTTTGTGTTTGCTGTTTGTTAGTGTGTATGCTCGTTTTTATTTCTTGCTGTTTGGTTTATTGATTTGTTGTTGATGTTATTGTTGTTGTTATTGTTGTTGTTGTTGCTGTTGTTTATGTTGTTTTGTTTTGTTTTGTTCTTGCATTCCTTGTACGTATTTTGCAATTCTTTATCTGCGACAAAATAGAGATTTCCTTCTCTGTATGATACAGCCGAACCCGCCTTGACGACCACCTCTCGACAACGACCACATGTCCACACCTCTCGACAACGACCACATGTCCACACCTCTCGACAACGACCACATGTCCACACCTCTCGACAACGACCACATGTCCACACCTCTCGACAACGACCACATGTCCACCCCTCTCGACAACGACCACATGTCCACACCTCTCGACAACGACTACATGTCCACACCTCTCGACAACGACCACATGTCCACACCGACCACCCAAAAAGGATCCCCGTTTTAGTTTTTTTGTTTTTTTCCCCTTCAATATAATGTATATCTCTGTAGCGACCACTGTCTAATACGACCACATTTGGTCGGTCTCCTCGGTGGTCGTTATTTACAGGTCCAACAGTAGCAGCATGATATTATGGTGATGATCGCCGCTAGACAAAGTGTATGTTGCATTTAGAATATTCAATTTTAAACACATATGTCACAGCGGTCTGCAGAGTCTATAATCTGATACAGCGTCATTTCAGACAAAACACACACACACACACGCGCGCGCGCGCGCACGCACGCACGCTCGCACGTGCGCACGCACAGACACACGCACGCACCCACGCACAAACACACACACACACACACACACATAAACACCATTTGATCTACAAAGCAACATAATGGTACCCGAAGTTTTTATTTTTATTTAGTTAGTTTTTTGTCCAAGGAGATTGGTTGGTCGCTCCATTATTTTACTGTTCCGAGAAGAGTCTCTTCTGACAGAGAGTTGTTCCCCCTGGAGTGCATTTTTCTCCTTTGTCCTGTTTTCAGGTCTTGGGTCGTGCCCCTTGAAGAAATCCTGTGAATAGGGGGCGTCGCTAGAGGGCGTCAATGGAGGAGAAGAGGTCAGTGAGAGGGGAGGTAATGTTAGAAGTGAATAAAAAGACTCTTGATTATCTCCCTCACCGGGGTGTTGCAGGTAGCTCTGTTTCCTCCTTGGGGATGAAGCTACCAGGGGAAGGGATTGTGTTGGAGGTGCGGGTAGAGGGGTAGCCCTCCCGGTGCTCCCCCTTGGACCTCCCTAGTCTAGGACCCTGGGTCTTCGCGAGGTGGCCATTGTGGCGTAATCCCTCCGGACTAGCATAACGTTTCCCTATCCCAAGACCGACCGTGCGTGGTCTATGACCACATCCTCTACGAGGTGACCCTATCAACTAGGCAGCGCAAGCCCCTAGGCGAAACACGGCGGATCTAGAGGAGAGAACCTCGATAAAAAATTTGAGCTGCCATGAAGACGGAGCATGTTGGCTGAGGACAGCGGGCAGACCTTCTGTGCCGACACCCATCTACAGGAGAAAACCAGGCATGCACGCATCAAACCCAACATGGCCATACACATGGATATTCGACGGTATGGTGCTCGTCCCGCGGATCGCCAGGCGGAGACAGCGCCGGGTCCCCAGCCTCAAAGGGAAGAAGAGAGAGAGAGAGAGAGAGATCTCCCTCACCTGCGAGGGGGTGGTCAGTTGTCTTACCGGATATCGTCAGCTCGGACGAGTGTCTTGTAACTGGACACGATTAAACCTGGATAGTTGTGTGAGTCAAACACTATTGTCGAATTCATCTTCGACATATTTCCGGCCAACTGCATTAGATTTGTGCAGTTATACTGTAAGGAATCAGCTGCACCCAAAATAAATGTTAAAGTAATTACTTCGCACACGATCTAAACGCTTCCCAGTCTATATCCGCATGGTCTTGTTTTGTGTTTCAATCACTTTTCTTTTGTCATTCTGTCTGTCTTCTTTCTTTCGGCCTTCTCCCAAACCAACCCACCTCGCCCTCCTCCCCCCCCCCTAACAAATACGCTGCATTGAGGAAACCTTCAGGGGAAGCCATTGTCAACATAGCTACAGGGTGACCCCCCAAAAAAATGTCCTCCATAAAAATGCTAATACCTTCTGCATCTGTTCAACGAATTACTTCATATTTCGTGTACATTAACTTCAACTTACGTAGAAGTTATTAGCATCTTTAAGGGTGGCATTTTTTTTTTTGGGGGGGGGGGGGAAGGGGGGTGTCACGCAGTATTTAACTGCTAGGGTCAACCAGTCGCTCTTAAAACACGAAACTTATCAAAATGGTTTACTAACGAGCATGCTACCTGTTAACAGAAAACTCAATAACCGAAAAAGGAGGTCTAAAAAAAACAAAAACACGTCAAAGGTCAAGGTCACCAGGGAGCACAAATCGTGAGAACTGTGATTCCTTCTGTGCTCCCTGGTGACCTTGACCTTTGACGTGGTTTTTTTTTTTTAGACCTCTTCTTTCGGTTATTGAGTTCACAGCCAGTAATCAGCGCCGGAAGGAAGGGCATTGCGTGCAGTGCTGGCAATTACAAACGATCCGAGTTAAAGACCTACTCCGCCACGCGAAAATAGCTCGCCTCACTCAGTGTCTCCGATCTGGTCAGGCTTCAACATGACATTAGACCATCCCTACAAAGTGAAGAACAAGTCGTCCTACTCAGACTCCGCACTGGACATAACAGACTAAACCATCACATGGCCACAGAGCTGAAGCTGGTTCCCTCCCCCTTATGTCCGTGTGGCAATAGGCAGACAGCAGAGCTTATCCTGCAGGCTTGTCCATACCACAGTGCTCTGAGGGACACCATCTGGCCAGAGGAGACAGCGCTACAAAAGAAGCTATACGGCCCCAGAGAGGACTTGGAGAGGACAGCACGTTTGGCCCCGCAGTCCGGACTGACGATCTAACAGCGAACGACAAGAAGAAGAAGAAGAAGAAGAAGAAGAAGAAGAAGAAGAAGAAGAAGAAGAAGAAGAAGAAGAAGAAGAAGAAGAAGAAGAAGAAGAAGAAGAAGAAAACCACCCCTCCACTTGATCACATACCAACAACCAACACCCTGACTGTTTGCTGTGGTGAGTTGTCATTTTCGGATGAATTATAAAAGGCACCGGTTCCCTTTACGAAATTACCTATTTTAGATACGACTGTAAATTTGGATGATATTTTGTGTTCAATTTACGGACTGTTCTTGCTTACTGTGTAAGGGCCTGACTGTCTGCCATGTTCCTCTTGTACATTTGTTTGAAGACACCACCATAAGCCGTAGGCTTGTTGTTGTTTTCACCTGATGTTGATGTACATTTCCTGAACATGTAACTGAATATGAATAAACATTGTTTAAACCAAATACGACTGTGCACATAGAGCAGTTTATTTTTGGTATGTGACCAAATGGAGGGATGGTCTTATATCCCATGTAAAACCTTGAGCATATGTGAATAAACATTGTTTAAACCAAATACGACAGTGCACAGAAAGCAGTTTATTTTTGGTATGTGACCAAATGGAGGGATGGTCTTATATCCCATGTAAAACCTTGAGCATATCTGATGCTGTGAGGCAAACTGTTTGCACGAGTCGGAGTGGGTCTTGAAAGGACAAGTAATTGACTTACATCTGCCCCTATTACGAGAATTACGGATGCAATATTTTGGAGGTTAATTTTAAAGACTCTGGTTTGGATCAAGAGTGTGTTATTGTTTTGTATTACACGCGGCGCTGATGAAAATGAAACAGGTGATATACCTCCCCCCCCCTCCCCCTTATTAGCACTAATGGCAAAATCAAGTGAATGAAGAAGGAAAGGAAGACTGCTGCTGTCGATGTTGTTGCTGCTGCTGTACGTTGCTTCTACAGGAAGTTGGTGAGGTTACACGCTCAGAAAGTTATAACGAAGAGAGGCACAGAAAAGCGTGTTATGCAGCACAGCGAAACCACTACCGCGCTAAACAGGCTCGTCAGTTTCACTCCGTTTTGCACAAGCGGCGGACTACGGTCATTGTGAAAAAATGCAGTGCGTTAAGTTTCATTCTGTGAGTTCCACAGCTTGACTAAATGTAGTAATTTCGCCTTGCGCGACTTGGTTTTTTTATTGCCGTGAGAGGAAGTGATAAACAGGAATACGAGTACTACTTCTTTTCTGCACTAATAGAATGGTTGCGTGAGTTGTACTGATACCTGTACAGGGCCGGACCCAGGGGGGGGGGGGGGGTTCCAGGGGTTCCGGAACCCCACCCCTGGAAAAAGCATGTACCTTGCTTTGACTTTTACTAGTTTTAGCACCAAAACAATGCTGCTCTTAACCCTCAAAACAAGACCCAGAATGCACCAGATTGCACAGATTTTAACCGTTTTTCAAAAATTTTCTGGGGGAGCATGCCCCCGGACCCCCCAAGTTCGCGCGCCTGCTTTGCAGGCGCGCGCTTGTGGCTTCGCCACTTCGCTGATTTGCCCCCCCCCAAAAAGGAGGAACCCCCCCCCCCTTACAACTCATTTGGTCCGGCCCTGCTTGTACAGTCAGTAATTGTTACTTTTCTGGCACAAAAATGTGGGTTTTGTCTTCCCTTTCTCAGCCTCAGTAATATTCATTGTTATTGATAGAAAAACCTGAACAACGGTTTCACATTTAGCCACAAAATACTTCAGTTAAACAACGTTTAAGTAGCGCAAAAAACGTTCCCTTGGTTGCCTGGTATGCTCAAGGAAGAGCATGGGTGTATGTCTGTCTGTCGGTATTTCTATATGTATATGTTAGTGTCCGCAAAATGCATTAAACATAAAAAGCAGACGCCGAACCCATAATTCACTCATATCGTGGCGGGATTATGATGAGATGTCCACCTAAACCCACAAGGCAATAACTTCCCCATCAGTGACATCATGAATCCACGTCATGCCTTCCAGGGGATACATGTGGATGTTGTCTACTTATAGAACTTTACGCAACCTAGGACTTCAACGCGCGTTGTGTAAACTGTCGTGTACCTGCACGCTAGCACACACACCATGAACAGACAGACAAACGGACAGACATATAGACAGACAGACGCACGAACGCGTGCACTCACACACACACTCACACAAACACACACACACAAACACACACACAAACACACAAACACACACACACTCACACACTCACAGACTCACAGACAAACACACGACTGCTCACACACACAGACACACACACACACACACAAACACACACTCACATCCACACACACACACACACTCACAGTGACATACACTCAGACACACACAGACACACACACCCACACACACACACACACACACACAAACACACACACTCACATACACACACACTCACACACAGACACCCACTCACATACACAGATACACACAGACACATACACACACACACACATACACACTCACATACACACACACACACACACACTCACATACACACACACATACAACCACACACACGCACTCACACACCCCTCCCCCCCACCACACACACTCCTACCCTCTCTACGAACCTGCACGACCCTCTCTCCCTTTCCACTTACGTCACAGCCAAAGCTCTCCGCCAGTAATTACCAAGGTCGAAAGGTCAGTGATTGGGAAGGTCAAAGGTTACGCCGGCAAGAGGATTAACTTATTTCCCAGGACGCTCGCCGGGAGGTGACTCTGTCTACGCTAGGGTCGACACAATCAAAGGGGTTAATGAAAGAAAACCCAGATTAACCCTATACCCGTCGTTCTTTGGGGAGGGTAAAGTCAAACAGGTTAACGCGGGAAAGTGGAACTTGAAGATGATTCTGGGCAGATTATACCTGCGCAGTTTCAGCGGTACAGACGACGCACTGCATATTTTTAATGCTGCGATAAGGATTATGACGAGTACTTGGCCTGTTTTTCTTTCACGCCACGTGTAGCGGGCTGGGATAATCTGCAGTGCGTCGTCTGTCCTGCTGATGTTACATAGGTGAGCGCCGGGCCTTACCATCCCGAAGAAGGCAGTGACATGCCGAAGTCTTGATACAAAACATTGACCTAACCTGGGTACTGGTGTGTTTTCTTTTCACTCAAAGATGCCGGTCTGTCCATATAAATTATCACATTCAATTCACTTGGCCACCACGGAACGAATCGCATGTCACCTTTGCATGATTTTCCTATTTTTACATTTTCTTTAAAAAAAAAGTATGCTCTATCCAGTGGTGAAAACCGTTTTAGAAAAGAGCGAAAACTGTTTGAGTTATAAGCCTGTGACTTTAAGGTGACCCTCACACTGTTACCAGACACTTTCCGGACTTATATCAAGACTAGCGCAGAACCGCGCGAGATGACATGCGACTCATTCCGTGGTGGAGGCTCACAAATATCAACAGCCTGCTTGCTTCCTTAGGAGGGGGGTGGGGGGGGGGGGGGGGGTGACAAATCGCAGACTGGTAGAGATTTCTGTTCTCGTATTTGACTTTTAGTTCAGTGAAAATCACTCTTTACAGAAAGCAACCAAGCAACTCGTGACGCGCGGATACCAAGCCCCGTCCAGTGCTCTCCCAACCAAGCAACTCGTGACGCGCGGATACCAAGCCCCGTCCAGTGCTCTCCCAACCAAGCAACTCGTGACGCGCGGATACCAAGCCCCGTCCAGTGCTCTCCCAACCAAGCAACTCGTGACGCGCGGATACCAAGCCCCGTCCAGTGCTCTCCCAACCAAGCAACTCGTGACGCGCGGATACCAAGCCCCGTCCAGTGCTCTCCCAACCAAGCAACTCGTGACGCGCGGATACCAAGCCCCGTCCAGTGCTCTCCCAACCAAGCAACTCGTGACGCGCGGATACCAAGCCCCGTCCAGTGCTCTCCCAACCAAGCAACTCGTGACGCGCGGATACCAAGCCCCGTCCAGTGCTCTCCCAACCAAGCAACTCGTGACGCGCGGATACCAAACCCCGTCCAGTGCTCTCCCAACCAAGCAACTCGTGACGCGCTGATACCAAGCCCCGTCCAGTGCTCTCCCAACCAAGCAACTCGTGACGCGCTGATACCAAGCCCCGTCCAGTGCTCTCCCAACCAAGCAACTCGTGACGCGCTGATACCAAGCCCCGTCCAGTGCTCTCCCAACCAAGCAACTCGTGACGCGCTGATACCAAGCCCCGTCCAGTGCTCTCCCAACCAAGCAACTCGTGACGCGCTGATACCAAGCCCCGTCCAGTGCTCTCCCAACCAAGCAACTCGTGACGCGCGGATACCAAGCCCCGTCCAGTGCTCTCCCAACCAAGCAACTCGTGACGCGCGGATACCAAGCCCCGTCCAGTGCTCTCCCAACCAAGCAACTCGTGACGCGCTGATACCAAGCCCCGTCCAGTGCTCTCCCAACCAAGCAACTCGTGACGCGCGGATACCAAGCCCCGTCCAGTGCTCTCCCAACCAAGCAACTCGTGACGCGCGGATACCAAGCCCCGTCCAGTGCTCTCCCAACCAAGCAACTCGTGACGCGCGGATACCAAGCCCCGTCCAGTGCTCTCCCAACCAAGCAACTCGTGACGCGCGGATACCAAGCCCCGTCCAGTGCTCTCCCAACCAAGCAACTCGTGACGCGCGGATACCAAGCCCCGTCCAGTGCTCTCCCAACCAAGCAACTCGTGACGCGCGGATACCAAGCCCCGTCCAGTGCTCTCCCAACCAAGCAACTCGTGACGCGCGGATACCAAGCCCCGTCCAGTGCTCTCCCAACCAAGCAACTCGTGACGCGCGGATACCAAGCCCCGTCCAGTGCTCTCCCAACCAAGCAACTCGTGACGCGCTGATACCAAGCCCCGTCCAGTGCTCTCCCAACCAAGCAACTCGTGACGCGCGGATACCAAGCCCCGTCCAGTGCTCTCCCAACCAAGCAACTCGTGACGCGCGGATACCAAGCCCCGTCCAGTGCTCTCCCAACCAAGCAACTCGTGACGCGCGGATACCAAGCCCCGTCCAGTGCTCTCCCAACCAAGCAACTCGTGACGCGCGGATACCAAGCCCCGTCCAGTGCTCTCCCAACCAAGCAACTCGTGACGCGCGGATACCAAGCCCCGTCCAGTGCTCTCCCAACCAAGCAACTCGTGACGCGCGGATACCAAGCCCCGTCCAGTGCTCTCCCAACCAAGCAACTCGTGACGCGCGGATACCAAGCCCCGTCCAGTGCTCTCCCAACCAAGCAACTCGTGACGCGCGGATACCAAGCCCCGTCCAGTGCTCTCCCAACCAAGCAACTCGTGACGCGCGGATACCAAGCCCCGTCCAGTGCTCTCCCAACCAAGCAACTCGTGACGCGCTGATACCAAGCCCCGTCCAGTGCTCTCCCAACCAAGCAACTCGTGACGCGCTGATACCAAGCCCCGTCCAGTGCTCTCCCAACCAAGCAACTCGTGACGCGCTGATACCAAGCCCCGTCCAGTGCTCTCCCAACCAAGCAACTCGTGACGCGCTGATACCAAGCCCCGTCCAGTGCTCTCCCAACCAAGCAACTCGTGACGCGCGGATACCAAGCCCCGTCCAGTGCTCTCCCAACCAAGCAACTCGTGACGCGCGGATACCAAGCCCCGTCCAGTGCTCTCCCAACCAAGCAACTCGTGACGCGCGGATACCAAGCCCCGTCCAGTGCTCTCCCAACCAAGCAACTCGTGACGCGCGGATACCAAGCCCCGTCCAGTGCTCTCCCAACCAAGCAACTCGTGACGCGCGGATACCAAGCCCCGTCCAGTGCTCTCCCAACCAAGCAACTCGTGACGCGCGGATACCAAGCCCCGTCCAGTGCTCTCCCAACCAAGCAACTCGTGACGCGCGGATACCAAGCCCCGTCCAGTGCTCTCCCAACCAAGCAACTCGTGACGCGCGGATACCAAGCCCCGTCCAGTGCTCTCCCAACCAAGCAACTCGTGACGCGCGGATACCAAGCCCCGTCCAGTGCTCTCCCAACCAAGCAACTCGTGACGCGCGGATACCAAGCCCCGTCCAGTGCTCTCCCAACCAAGCAACTCGTGACGCGCGGATACCAAGCCCCGTCCAGTGCTCTCCCAACCAAGCAACTCGTGACGCGCGGATACCAAGCCCCGTCCAGTGCTCTCCCAACCAAGCAACTCGTGACGCGCTGATACCAAGCCCCGTCCAGTGCTCTCCCAACCAAGCAACTCGTGACGCGCGGATACCAAGCCCCGTCCAGTGCTCTCCCAACCAAGCAACTCGTGACGCGCGGATACCAAGCCCCGTCCAGTGCTCTCCCAACCAAGCAACTCGTGACGCGCGGATACCAAGCCCCGTCCAGTGCTCTCCCAACCAAGCAACTCGTGACGCGCGGATACCAAGCCCCGTCCAGTGCTCTCCCAACCAAGCAACTCGTGACGCGCGGATACCAAGCCCCGTCCAGTGCTCTCCCAACCAAGCAACTCGTGACGCGCGGATACCAAGCCCCGTCCAGTGCTCTCCCAACTGAGCAATAAGGAAAAGACCAGATTCCGCCTGCATCTGTGGTTTTTCACAAAATAAGTGCTGTAGATCAATCAATCAATCAATCAATCAATGAGTCTTATATCGCGCATATTCCGTGGGTACAGTTCTAGGCGCTCTGCAGTGATGCCGTGTGAGATGAAATCTTATACGGCCAGTAGATTGCAGCCATTTCGGCGCATATTTACCTTTCACGGCCTATTATTCCAAGTCACACGGGTATAGGTAGACAATTATTAACTGTGCCTAAGCAATTTTGCCAGGAAAGACCCTTTTGTCAATCGTGGGATCTTTAACGTGCACACCCAAAGTAGTGTACACGGGGGGAGGTTCGGACACCGAAGAGAGTCTGCACACAAAGTTGACTCTGTGAAATAAATTTCCGCCGAACCTGGGATCGAACTCACGCCGACAGCGGCTAACTGAATACAAATCCAGCGCGCTACCAACTGAGCTATATCCCCGCCCGTAAACGTAACCAATAAAAACCTAGATGCAATTTTCTTCTGTTGCTTAGGGATTGTAAATCCAAAATATTTTTGAACCCCCCCCCCCCAAAAAAAAAAAAAAACCCAAAAAAAACCCCACCCCACCAACAACTAACAAACAAAACCCACGACATTAAGCGTTTGTCCACCGCTCTGAATGACTGGCACAATCGGAGAGGTTTATAAAGGAATGACAGATTAAAACCCCTTCTGTTGTTTTTTCATCGACGCTGATGAAAAGGACGAACAAACAAAGACAAACAACAAAACGTCCACCACTCTTTGTGACTAGTGCAATCGAATAGGTTAATAAAAGAAAAGCAGA
>NW_027129476.1:0-8981 GCF_037325665.1 Littorina saxatilis | reverse complement strand
CCCCCCCCCCCCCCCCCACGCTCCCTTTTTCGTCTCAATGGTATGATTGTACTTTATGATGCTAATGACTGAATCAAAATCCTCGTCATCATCATCATCATCATCATCATCATCATCATCATCATCATCATCATCATCATCATCATCATCATCCTCGTCACCTTTATCTGTAACGTTTGTATATTGGTGTTTGCACTCAAATGTTTACTTCATTAGTGTTTCAGTGTTGGTCTGTGTGTGAGTATGTTCGTCCCAAAGACAGATTGTTAGAAAAGACCCAACTTTATATCTTAATCCTTATAAAATAAAGTTCAGTTTAGTTCAGTCCAAGCCTTGCAAGCCACACAAATGTCTCTGCCCTCAAGCCTAAAGTGCTGTTCACATGGCAGGCTTGCAACCAACTTTTCCCCAACTTTAATCGTTTGAAAATCTTTCCACAGTCGTCTTGTATTGTTTCAGTATTATTGATTTTGTTTTTGCATGATTATATACTCTTATTCTACTCTCTTAGACAATATGTGATAACCGGCAAGGTGCTGACTTTCGTTTGTGCATTGTTGATGGTGAATGCATGTTAATTTATTTTTAATATACTTTCTTATGTGATAACCAATGTGCTGTATTTTCTCAGTTTTGCTGATGTTATACGCTTGGTACATATATTTACTCATTTTCCTTAAATAACATGTGATAACATTACTTCATAGCTAAGCACATGATTTTACCTATGGCACAACACAAATCTCTAGCCTCCCTCTCTGAGATGCGTTTGAAGACAGACTGTTAAAAGAGAATAAATGTATGTACATAATTATGATAGAATATTGATGTATGAATTGAAGAAATGTATAAGAACACAAGAATGTATGAATGACAAAGAACAAATGTTTATTTTTGAATGTTTTATGTATGTTATTATTACGGACACAAAAGCTCAGCAATGCAATTTCTCTTTTAGAGATTAATAAAGTTATTGTATTGTATTGTATTGTATTGTCAACGATTTTGCGCAGACTTTTCTTATCGCGCTTACAGATTAGTTAGCTCCAGCCAACCCACGCTAATGCAGCTACTCCCCTTCTCCGGAAAACAACGAAGACGACCGGGCAATCCCGAATGGTACAGTCTGACGAGATTAAAACTAGTTAGCGCGTTTGTGCTATTCACATTGGCAGCAATTTTGATTTAACTTGCCACCGACTAAAATGGCTTGAAAGTTGGGGGAAAGTTGGTTGCGAGTCTGCCATGTGAACAACATTTTACGAACACTACAAATATACTCTGCCCTCCCGCCCCTTGTCCTGTCGCCCGAGGAAGTGAACCTCGCGCCTTTGTCGTCATTAACTGTGACGTCAAATCGCCGACCGCCGTCTGGCTCCCGATACTTATTTCACCCGAAATCAAAAAAGCCCAGGAATGACCCATAAGCCAGCAGACAAAATGAAAGCGACGCCTGTCAGAGATCAATAACAGCGAGACCCCACCAAACCGACACTTACCCCCAGACGAATCGACGCGAAAGATAAAAGCGAAGCACTGTCACCTATACCTCCAAATTTGTAGGCGCGGTAACTGCGTTTATCAGGCCTGTCAAGAGTAATCGTCCTTGCCGGTGCGGACAGCCTATAATCAAGATTTTATTTTTGTTTCAGTGCCCAGCTTCATGGCTCGATGTTGGGAGAATTACTAAAGTACTCTTAAGATTGACGATTTCTAAATAACGTAATTCAGCAAAGCTAAAAGTCCTTTAAAACAAACAAACAAACATGGAAATCGCACGCTTTCGATAGCACAAGTGACAATTGGATGCAAGGCAGGCTGACGCGCAGCCAAACACACACGCGTTTCTGTTGTATCGTTAAATCAAAGAACAGAAACATTTTTTTGTTTAAACTTAACAAATAATATTCCACACAAAGAAATATTGCAAAATAAATAAATACAAATTCAGTAATAATCACAGCAACAACAAGAACATTCTAAAGGGGACTGGTTAGTTTGACCCTTTGTCCTTGTCTTTCGTGCACCAAGCTTGTCCTACTGCTTCCACAAATCTGCAGACACAAAGCAACCATTCTATGTTCTGCGAGCGTAGTGCAGTCTGTAACCAAGCACTTTCATTCAATTGTCAGTCCAAGGAAACTTAACCCGCGCCGTAGCCCCCGATGGCAGGATAGAGTAACCTCCCTCAACTTGCTCTACTTCGCTGTGAGCGGGTCTGTCCTCAATTCAGTTGATTGAAATTTGAATAATTTACCTGCAATTAGAGTTGAAAGACAACACCTTTGGCTGTGTCCCATAGCAAGACGCATCACACTAAGGGACCCTCTTGCCCTGTGTCTGAGCTGAACTCCTCAAAATACACTTCGCAATGCAATTTTCACAGCCCCTGGCAAAATGCTGAGGTTGCATACATTGTTAAAGTCCCCTGTGCGTGCTCAGGGCTACTTGAGGGTAACAAAGTTAAACTTAGAATCAGATTGGACAAAAAAGAGCCTGCCTGTTTCACATGTTTTCCTGGTTATGGGGGGGGGGGGGGGGGGGGGGGGGAGGGCGATTCAGAGAAAACTACTGGACCGATCTTTATGAAACTTGACATGACAGATACTGAGTATGGTATCTCCAGACGTTTTTTTCCCATTGTTTGGATAAATGTCTTTGATGACGTCATATCCGGCTTTTCGTGAAAGTTGAGGCGGCACTGTCACGCTCTCATTTTGGTCAAGCAATCTTCGACGAAGCCCGGACGTTGGTATTGTATTTCAGCTTGGATATGACGTCATCAAAGACATTTATAAAAAAAATCAAAGATCTGAGGATATCATACTCAGGAACTCTCATGTGAAGTTTCATGAAGATCGGTCGAGTAGTTTTTTTTCTGAATCGCTTTATTGGCTAAACTTGACTAAATGTAAAAAGCTTGTCAAGTGCGACTGGTAATTTAAAATCTCCTTGCCTTCACAGCAGAACAAAGCAGACAAACCCTTTTACATGAAAGGGACAATCCGTTGTTCACAAATTCTTAAAAGACCCAAACATACTTCTGCATGCTTTTCTTTTCATATTAAGCTGTTTCGCAGCAATACACTC
This sequence comes from Littorina saxatilis, assembly GCF_037325665.1. NCBI lineage: Eukaryota > Metazoa > Mollusca > Gastropoda > Littorinimorpha > Littorinidae > Littorina > Littorina saxatilis. The sequence goes on along the minus strand of NW_027129476.1, from coordinate 5,891 downwards.
TGATGCTTTTCTCAACGCGTCAGGTCAGTCAAAACGCCCGCAGAACATAGTACTGGAACTCACTGATTGGAATACGAACAGATTTGGAAAGCTCGTAGTCACACCTGTCTCGATAAATAAGCGTCGTACAGAACCAGCGCCCTTCCATTAAAACGTGTTTGAACACTAACACTGTTCTCCTGGTTAGTGACTTTCTTTTTTTAGAAATCTATACCCAGAAACTCTTCACTAATGCAGCGCTTCTGATAAGAAAGCTCTTTCCAATAATATGTATCAAGATTTACCTATAGTTTTAAACATGACATACTTGTGATGGCATCAACCAGATTCTCGATAATCATTCCAAGATTGCCTCAAAAATCCTGATCCTACTATTTTGAACTTACCTTAGAATGTTAAATAGTTTTTCTTATCTTGCATCGTATTTTTAAGGTTGTCCCCCGCTACTTATAAGCGGGTTTCATCGTTGTATTGTTGAATGATACGTACTGGTGTAGCTGGCTTCATGATTAGTTAGTTTGCTGCAGGGAGTGGGCGAATGAGTTTGCGAGAGCGGGTGAATTCATTTCTTTATTTACTAGGTATCATTTGGTTTACGATTTTTGTCACAAACATCGTGTTCTCTTTTTTCTTTCATTTATCTGTAAAAATCATACAAGAAAGCATCGATTGATGAGGAAACAGTTGCAAGTTTAGCATGAGATGCAAGGACAAGGTCTGCCATCAAAAAGCACTGCTGCGACAATCCACTCTATTGGGAAATCGACCACCATGTAAACACGATGAGGGCTCATCTGCCTGTTACCGATATGCCTCGTTAGACTTCATGCCGGCGCAGACTCACTGGCTCTATCTGACAAGACCTTGCCCGTACACCTTTTATTTTCCATTTTATGACCCTGTTTCAATTAGAGAACATTTGCACAAGACCGACTTGTAGATAATCATCCCTGTCTGTTTGAAATGATAACGGTATCTAGTGATTAACATGTTGAGTTGTGTCAAAATCAGCATCTGGGTTCATGAAATTGTCAGTCATGAGATCAAGACATGTCTTTTCGTCTGTACAGTCCAGTGAAGACTCTCATTCGCTCTTCTCTTTCAGGCAGCTTAAAGCCTGGCCAGGCTTGCTCGGAGGGGGGTGGGTGTGTAAGCAAGGTAAACAGTTATATTTGTTCAGCTGTATTGCTCACTTTGTTCTATGTGTTTCGGGTTTAAACTCGGAAGTAAACTATATGTAAAACAAAAATTCCCTTTCACTACAGAATTATATTCAATCCAATGCACACTTTTTTTTCTTCCCTCCTGCATACAATTCCATACAAGATTCCTTCCAAGTTTCAACAACCTTTCATACTTTCAACCTTTTTTTCTCCTTCAGGATGTAGCCTATCATTCATTTCGGGTTTTAGTAGCCCACGAGGCGATAACGTATTAGTCAGTAATGTATGTATTGCCTTTTACATTGATTGTCGGTATCAGCTAGCATGGTGACGACTAAACCACGTAACAGTCTTTTCCCCTAAGAGCAGAGAGAGAGAGAGACAGAGAGAGAGAGAGAGAGAGAGAGAGAGAGAGAGAGAGGGAGAAAGAAAGAGACAAAGAGAGAGAGGGACAGAGAGAGAGACAGACAGACAGACACAGACAGACAGACAGACAGACAGACAGACAGACAGACAGAAAGAGAAAAGGAGAGCCGGAGAGAGAATGGCAGAGAAAGAGAGAGAATGGCAGAGAAAGAAACAGAGACAGAGATAGAGAGACAGAGAGAGAGAGGGGAAACGAGAAAGAGACAGAGATAGAGACAGAGGATACAGAAAGTCAAAAATCAAGCCAGGCAGGCAGACAGACGAACAGATCAACAGTGACATAGAGACAGCGAGACATAGACATACATACAGATAGACAGAGAAAGATCGACTCACTTCGCCTTGTTACAGTAATCCCCTTGATTTGTTTTGTTGAGCTGTTAATGGCTGGACTCTTGACATCATTAACTTTCGTGTTGTATTCCGACTTGCGAATCAAACTTCATGTCTCACTGTCCTTACGTTGTCTAAAACGTTCTCTGTGTGACAAACGGATTTGCACATAATGTATATTGGAGTTATGTGACGCAGGTGTACAAAATTTCATGGGCCACGAACTTTGAGTAGGCACCGCACGGTGAAACGTCACTGGTGCATTGCAGTATTGTCACGTGTGAGATGTGACCAATCAGAGAGGAGTATTGGCTGAGGTGGCGTTGTATAGACATTCCACGAGCAGAACTTTACAGACCACTGAAGGGAACAGAAGGGTCTCCTGTTAGTAAAGTTTCTCACCGGGCGCTAGAGGTCGTTTGGGGACTCGTGCCGCGGTATTGAATCGGTGGATTCAACTGCTGTGTTTACAGGTATTTATTGAATTGATATTTCGCTCGGAGATATTATTTTGCTCGGAAATATTGACTTGAGAAATGACCGGGAGAGTCATGTGTGAATTGGATGAAAAGCGTGCGCTGATGTCAGCCATTGTTGAAAAGGGAATGTTTACATGTTTTTCGGAAATGAAGTCGCTTATGAGTAGGCGGGTGTATATACTGTAACCGCATAAGTTAGTTGACGGTAGTGATAAAGAATGTCAGAAAAGTTTATTCAAGTATGGAGACTTATGGTAGTTTAAACTTGTGTATTTTAGCATCCCGGGCCGAGGGGGTCGCGGAAGTGGGGATACGAGACGGGAGGTTCCACCCTTACGTCCCGAGCCGTGAGCTGAGGGAGCGCAGGAGGGAGTCAGCGTGAAGCGCTGTAGAACGGGGACCCCGTCCCCATTCCACCACGCGAAGACAGTTTGTGTGGGTGGGGTGGAGCAGTACGTGCCACTGAATGGTGTGAGTACGACTGGCAAGAAGTAACCAGCGAGATAGCTGTGTGGAGATACGTTCCCCAAGTAAACGAACACGAGACGTAGAGCGTTCGTGGTTTGTTGATCTGTGTGTAACAGAAGTGAATATTGACAGAAGTATTGCTTGAGACAATGACTTCGTGTGTAGTGAGACAGACGGGCTCTCACGGAACAAAGCTTGAAGTGTTCTACGTGTGTGCACTGTGACGTGAATTATAGACTGCATGAGAAAGTAACATGTGTGAATTTCTGTGCAGCTAGTTTTCTGTATGTTAACAGAAATAGAACTTCCATGTTGAGTGAGAGTGATTTGTAGAATGAATGGGAAATAATATGTTTATGTTGTGTTGATTATTTCAATAGAGGTACAGGGGCAAAGGGCTATAACTGTGTTCTTGTCTTTGTGCCTGGTTGGAGTGTTGTGTGTGTGTGTGTGAAGGCTAGATAGTAAACAGAGAGAAGCACGCACAATTTCTGATAGGAGTAAACATACAGACATACACCCGTAAATTCCAGCCGTAACACTCTGGTAAACTTCAGTTCCGCACAGTCTGTATCGCGTTTGACTGGCTCTACAGATCATAAGCCTTTACAGTTCAGGTGTGAGCTATTTTCACATAAGTATTTCTGAGCTGAGAACCACACACTGTTCATATAATTTCTTTTCACTTAGCTTTTCGTGGAGCTGTCATAGCTGTTTGGTAGCTTGTCGGACCCTAAATCTGAAGGTCCTCGGTTCAAATCATGCTAAAGTCAAATGTGTTGTGTGTAAAACGCAGTGAAATTGACAAGCCAATCCGTATAGCGTAGTAGCGGTTGCGTTTAGCAGGATAGAGCGCTTTTATGTATGTCTATTCTTTTTAACTTGCTGAGCTTGTTTTTAATCCAAACATAACATATCTATAATGTGTTTGGAATCGGGAACTGACAAGGAATAAGATTAAATTGTTTTTAAATCGATTTCGGAAGTTTATTTTTAATCATAATTTTCATATTTGTAATTTTCTGAGCTTTTTTTTTAATCCGAATATAATATATTTATATATGTTATTAATAAGATGTGTAATGAAGAATAAGTTGACATTATTTTTGGATCGTTTAATAAAAAAATTCTTATTTACAATTTTGAGATAACTAATGTTTAAGCCTCCAAACTGAAATGCGCTACCAAAGTCCGGCCTTTGTCGAAGATTGCTTGACCAAAATTTCAATCAATTTGCTTAAAAAATGAAGGCGTGACAGTGCCGCCTCAACTTTCACAAATTGCCGGATATGACGTCATCAAAGACATTTATCGAAAAAGGAAAAAAACGTGCGGGGATATTATACCCAAACACTTTCATGTGAAGTTTCATGAAGATCGGTTCAATAGATTTCTCTGAATCGCTCTACACACACACAGACACACACACACACAGACACACACACACACACACACACACACACACACACATACACACACACACACACACACATACACATACACATACACACACACGCACGCACGCACACACACACACACACACACACACACACACACACGCACACATACACACACACACACTCACACACACGCGCACACAAACACGCACGCGCCACCTCCACCATCACCACCACCACCACCACACCACATCACACCATTCCCCCCCCCCCCCCCTCCCCTTAACCTCCTCATTATTCCCCCTCCACGAGCACCTCCAAAAACAGCAAATAAGCAGCCAGGAGTAAACTAGATCTAGAGGGCCTGCTGCGTTTCTTCGCCCTTCATTTCCATTGCAAATGGGAAGCAACTCTGCCAGCACGCAGTGACAAAGGGCAGAGCTGCAAGTTGTCCCCCCTGTTGTAAATCAAGTTCTTGCAGTCAATAGGCAGCTGATTACCGACATTGATGTGTATACCCTTTCCTGTCTTCACTCTCCGGGAGATGTCGGCAAAAAGACACCGCCAAAGGTCAAGGTCAAACCGCGGTCACTTTCTCAAAGTCAAACAAATGTATTCATGAGGGATGATGGGTTTCTTTTTCTTGGTGCAAAAAAACAAGGTATATAAACAATAGGTTTGTTTGTTTTGTTTGTTTGTTTGCTTAACGCCCAGCCGACCACGAAGGGCCATATCAGGGCGGTGCTGCTTTGACATTTAACGTGCGCCACACACACGACAGAAGTCGCAGCACAGGCTTCATGTCTCACCCAGTCACATTATTCTGACACCGGACCAACCAGTCCTAGCACTAACCCCATAATGCCAGACGCCAGGCGGAGCAGCCACTAGATTGCCAATTTTAAAATCTTAGGTATGACCCGGCCGGGGTTCGAACCCACGACCTCCCTATCACGGGGCTGACGCCTTACCACTAGGCCAACCGTGCCGGTATATAAACAATAGGCTAGTCGCAAAGAAAAAGACAAACCCAAAAAGACAAGACATACGCCTTTAATGTTTAAACCTAGACTTGTTTGCAATGTAAAAATGCATCCACAACAAGAAATGAACGTAACATTAATAAATATACAACACAGAAGAGAGAAGAAGAAACAAGTCGCGTAAGGCGAAAATACAACATTTAGTCAAGCTGTCGAACTCACAGAATGAAACTGAACGCAATGCAATTTTTCAGCAAGACCGTATACTCGTAGCATCGTCAGTCCACCGCTCGTGCCAAAGGCAGTGAAATTGACAAGAAGAGCGGGGTAGTAGTTGCGCTGAGAAGGATAGCATGCTTTTCTGTACCTCTCTTCGTTTTAACTTTCTGAGCGTGTTTTTAATCCAAACATATCATATCTATATGTTTTTGGAATCAGGAACCGACAAGGAATAAGATGAAAGTGTTTTTAAATTGATTTCGAAAATTTAATTTTGATCATAATTTTTATATTTTTAATTTTCAGACCTTGTTTTTAATCCAAATATAACATATTTATATGTTTTTGGAATCAGAAAATGATGAAGAATAAGATGAACGTAAATTTGGATCGTTGTTAATTTTTTTTTATTTTTTTTTTTTT
>NW_027129475.1:0-4000 GCF_037325665.1 Littorina saxatilis | reverse complement strand
TTGAGCATTAAGATGTTCCTCTATAAGTCCTTGTATAATTTTAATCCACCAATAACTCCCTAACCGTGTGTTTGACTGGTCCCAATTTTTGTAAGGACAGTCTCAGGAATGTATAGAACCTGTTCACCAAGTTTGGTGACGATCGGTCCGTTCATTCTTGAGATCTATATGCGAACACAAACACACAAACAAACACATCGAGCGAAACCTATACACACCCCTATACCCGGGGTGTAAACATGTCGCCCCTTTCCATGTTACTCCATCAATCGTTCTCTTTTGATCACTGAATCCTCTGTGAAACAGAGTAAGTTTCCGTCAATACTCGGTATGCAAGAAGCAGGCTTATGTCACGCATTTAGAATAGTTAGAAGATTAGTCGATGTTCTCAGTCCTGCGATAGAAACTCAACATCTGGGTGCTCGATATTCCGTCGAGTTTCCGTCAATACTCGGTATGCAAGAAGCACGCTTACGTCACGCATTTCAAACAATTAGAAGATTAGTCTGAACTCTCCCGCGATAGAAACTGAACATCTGGAAACCTAGAAAGTGTCTAATTAGCCGTTTAGCTGGTAATCATTAGCGTAACATGCATTGCTCTTTTGGCAATTAGCGTTGGTGATGTAAGTACACGGTTGTAAAAGTAAGCGGTTTGTGCGCACGTGCTTAATTTCAACAGTGGTTAGTTAAACCGACACGATGGGCAGAGTGGCTTCGTGGATAGGACATCGGCCTGCACATTGGAAGGTCGTAAGCTCAAATCCAGGCCGCGGCCGCAATGCGTATTAAATTATGTTTGGACGGGCCCAGTGGCCCAGTGGATAAGACATGGGCCTCCTAATCGGAAGGTAGTTCAAATCCCGGCCGCGGCCGCCTAGTGGGTTGAGGGTAGAAATGTGTCCGATCTTCCAGGTCAGCTGACATGCAGACCTGCTAGTGCCTTATACCCCACATTTGTGCACATACAGTAGACCCTCCCACTAACGACCTGTCCAGAAAAATCGGTCGTAAAAATGAGGGGTCTTTATTGGGAGTTTGCGAGGTATATTTTTTTTCACAGGGGTGGTAACTGTTTGGCAGTTCAGTCTTGAAAGTTGTGTCCGTTATCCTATTTTTGTTCTCATTTCATGTGCATAATAGATAAGCATGATGTACGTGCATACATCAGCGCACAGACGGGCAGACATAACACAAACACACACACACACACACACACACACACACACACACACACACACACACACACACACACGCACACACACACGCGCGCCTGCGGTCTCATAGGTAAAACTCAGTGATTGACCCTGGGTAAGAAAGTCAGTGTCTGTAACCTGGGACAGGAAGAGTTTCCTCTCAAACATCAAAGGATATTTTCTTTATTTGGTGTTTAACGTCGTTTTCAACCACGAAGGTTATATCACGACGGGGAAAGGGGGATAGAGCCACTTGTCAATTTTTTCTTGTTCACAAAAGCACTAATCAAAAATTTGCTCCAGGGGCTTGCAACGTAGTACAATATATTACCTTACTGGGAGAATGCAAGTTTCCAGTACAAAGGACTTAACATTTCTTACATACTGCTTGACTAAAATCTTTACAAAAATTGACTATATTCTATACAAGAAACACTTAACAAGGGTAAAAGGAGAAACAGAATCCATTAGTCGCCTCTTACGACATGCTGGGGAGCATCGGGTAAATTCTTCCCCCTAACCCGCGGGGGGTATCGAAGGATACCGTCCCATAGGTAAAACTTGCTCATTGGCAAGTATGGGTCATTGGCCCTAGGTTTCAGTTGGTGAGCATGCACACACTGAATACGTACACAGCAATTCATTATTGAGTTGTCATTCTAACTGCCCCTACCCAACCCCTCCCATCCCCCCCCTCTACTTCGAGGGCAGTCCTTGAATTGTGACAGCAATAGGTGAGAAGATGACAGCCGTGGGCCACTGGACTTGCGCGCATTACTGACTACAGACCCCTAACTCTTGATGCGTGACTAATGGTGTGCGTGTTCCGCGTGTGCTGGGTTAAACTTTGACACTCATTGGTTAAAAGGAAAGGTCAAAGTCGTTATTGACCCTAAATTGGAAGGTCGGTCGTCGGAAAAAGGAGGGCGTCGTTCTTGGGAGGTTAGCTACAGTGTGAAAAGCATCCGTGCCGAGAAATTCGGTCGGCAAAAGGAGGGGGTCGTTCTTGGGAGAGGTCGTTACGGGAGGGTTCACTGTATATGTATTGCTTTATTTTGCTTAAAATGATTTTCCACCTATCTATCTGTTCCGTTCAGAACGAACATGCTCTTTAACAACGGCCATCTTTTTTTTGTCGTGAAAAAACAAACAAACAGAAAAACAAACAAACAAAGTTAAAGACAAAGACACAAAGACGAACACATGGACAATCAAACAGACATACATAAGAAGTACCAGTATTAGACACCAGTGTCGAACCTATACAGACACCCCCCCCCTTTTTTTCGCTCCACCCACCCCATCCCCACCCTTACCCTTACCCATTGATTGGTGATCAGAAAAAGCTTCGTACAACCTGACTTTACTTCTCGCACAAAGTATTTTGTTATGATGAAATCTGAATCAGAGATTCCGATTTCTCTGTGCGGACAAAAAGAGTCGGCAAGTGCAAAAAGTGAAAGAGATTATTTTTAAGGACGTGTAGATGGTAGTCTTTCTTTGTGAAACTCGTCTTAAAGGCATGGGCTTGTAATTAACGTTACATAACTGCCTACATAACTGCCCTCTGTCTGTGTTTCTGTCAGTGTTTCTGCCTGTCTCTCTGACTGTTATTTGTTTACTTTTAGTCAAGTTTTGTTTATTATGTTTGTGTCTCTGTCTGTTTCAGTTCACTCTCTCTCTCTCTCTCTCTCTCTCTCTCTCTCTCTCTCTCTCTCTCTCTCTCTCTCTCTCTCTCTCTCTCTCTCTCTCTCTCTCTCCCTCTCTCCCTCTCTCCCTCTCCCTCTCTCTCTCTCTCGCTCTCTCTCTCTCCCTCTCTCTCTCTCTCTCCCTTAACGCTCTCTCTCTCTCTCTCTCTCTCTCTCTCTCTCTCTCTCTCTCTCTCTCATTCGCTCTCAGCCTCTTTTTCTTCCTGTTCATCATATTTGTTAATTTCATTGTTTGTAGTTCTCTCAGGTGCACGGATATTGTTTCCTCATCATGTCATTCATTTACTTACTGTTCCTGCGTATGTATGTGTTTAAATCTCTCACATCGCGTTGTTTCGTGGACCCAGAAGTAAGTTATACGAACCTGGGAATGTTCATCAACATAGCGCGTGCTCTGAGTGTCAGTGATCAGAGACTGTTGTTGCTTAATCCTGAATTCCATGCGCGGCACACAACAATACAATAACATCATGCATGATATGCTGGAGGTACTAACATATTTTTTAGTTCAGAAATCAGAATTTTGTAGTGGCGTCAGTGTAAGTTGTGTTCGCAGTTGTGTAGATTTGTGAAAAGCGCGCGCGCGCGCGCGTGTGTGTGTGTGTGTGTGTGTGTGTGTGTGTGTGTGTGTGTGTGCATGTGTATGTGTGTGTGTGTGTGTAGTTGTGTGTGTGTGTGTGTGTGTGTGTGTGTGTGTGTGTGCATGTGCGCGCGCGTGTGTGTGTGTTTGTGTGTGTGTTTCAGGGAGAAAGAGAGGCAGAGACAGAACGAAGAAGGCTTTGAGAGAAAGACTGAGAGAGGTCTTTACGATTGGTTACGTTTGTGCCGGGGTCTTCCTGTTTTAATGTATACATAACTTTCTCACTACAAACAAAATGTATCAGTCCCGCTTCGACAATAAGCAACTTGAATGTTAATGACTCTTTAGTGGGTCGTTTGGCTGTGAAATGTACCGAGGCTGTTTTGATATGACGAGCAAGCGCTTCTCCACGACATCAAGGGCAATAACGGTGCCTTTTGGCTTTTCGACAATGAGCGTGTTTATCACTCACGAGTGACCAGTTGGTCGTTAAGGTCTGGATCGTGCCAGAGCCTT
>NW_027129474.1:5000-18698 GCF_037325665.1 Littorina saxatilis | reverse complement strand
TGCGGTGGGTGTTTTGTCATAAAAAGACGATTCTTGGTACTAACTCTGTCAGTTTTGTTAATTCGCTGCGGAAGAGTTGTATTTCTTAAAGGGAGGCAAGCTGAGCTGTGTTTTAGTCTGTGTGTGTGTGTGTGTGTGTGTGTGTGTGTGTGTGTGTGTGTGTGTGTGTGTGTGTGTGTGTGTGTGTAGTGTGTGTGTGTGTGTGTGTGTGTGTGTGTACGTGTGTGTGTGTGTATAGTATGTGTCTGTGTGTGTGTGTGTGTTTGTGTGTGTGTGTGTGTGTGTAGTATGTGTTTGTGTGTGTGTGTGTGTGTCCGTGTGCGTAGTGTGTGTGTGCGCGCGCATACGTGTGTGTGTGTGTGTGTGTGTGTGTGTGTGTGTGTGTGTGTGTGTGTGCTCGGTGCAGTTGGAATAGACAAACTCCGGAAACAGCCGCTTCCCTTTGGTTCTCATTTCTTTAAGATTTTCGTGTATACAATGCCCATTTGATGAAATGCCTTTTTTTTGGTCGAAAAAAAGAAAGAACAAGTCGCGTAAGGCGAAATTACTACATTTAGTCAAGCTGTGGAACTCACAGAATGAAACTGAACGCACTGCATTTTTTCACAATGACCGTAGTCCGCCGCTTGTGCATAACGGAGTGAAACTGACGAGCCTGTTCAGCGCGGTAGTGGTTTCGCTGTGCTGCATAGCACGCTTTTCTGTACCTCTCTTCGTTTTAACTTTCTGAGCGTGTTTTTAATCCAAACATATCATATCTATATGTTTTTGGAATCAGGAACCGACAAGAAATAAGATGAAATTATTTTTAAATCGATTTCGGAAATTTAATTTTGATCATAATTTTTATATTTTTAATTTTCAGAGCTTGTTTTTAATCCAAATATAACATATTTATATGTTTTTGGAATCAGAAAATGATGAAGAATAAGATGAACGTAAATTTGGATCGTTTTATAATTTTTTTAATTTTTTTACAATTTTCAGATTAATGACCAAAGTCATTAATTAATTTTTAAGCCACCAAGCTGAAATGCAATACCGAAGTCCGGCCTTCGTCGAAGATTGCTTGGCCAAAATTTCAATCAATTTGATTGAAAAATGAAGGTGTGACAGTGCCGCCTCAACTTTTACAATATGACGTCATCAAAGGTATTTATCGAAAAAAAGAAAAAAATAGTCCGGGGATATCATTCCCAGGAGCTCTCATGTAAAATTTCATAAAGATCGGTCCAGTAGTTTGGTCTGAATCGCTATACACACACACGCACAGACAGATAGACAGACACACACACACACACACACACATACACCACGACCCTCGTCTCGATTAAAACATTTAGTCAAAACTTGACTAAAATTAATGTAAAAACCGAGCTAAAAAATCACTGTGTCGCCAATGGCGTGTCTTCGATGGTAATAGACGATGTTCGGAACTAACTCTGTCGGGTTTATATGGCTTGTGAAATAGTGAATTCTCTTGCTTTTATTGAGGCAAATTTTGTCAAATGTACGCCTTGTCCACGTGTTTTAGACCCCCCTCCCCCCCCCCCCCCCTCGCTAGTGACTGGCCTATAATGTCACGTGGGAGAGTTCTTTTATTATCGTGTGTGCAATTACTTATCTTATTTTGTTCAGCGGGTATGACGGGGTAGCGAACAACAAGAAAAGAAATGGGCTGACAAGACACAATCAAGTTCAAACTTCGTACTTTTGTGTCGTCAGTCTGTATTGTTTGCGTGTCACTTTCAAGGTCGAGCACAATCATGTCTAAGCTCGAAATTCTGTTTATCTTGTTTTATTATCGAGTGTTTATCAGCTGTTATGCTGCGGGAGCAATCACATGCAATAAAGGAAATGTGTGTACTATTGTTATGCCTATGCGAGTGGAATTTCAGCGCATGCCTTAGACTTAGCTTCTTTTCTTTTTGTGTGTTTTTATGACGTGTTTAAGTTACACTGTACTTCTTGCGTCCGAGAGAGAGAGAGAGAGAGAGAGAGAGAGAGAGAGAGAGAGAGAGAGAGAGAGAGAGTAAGAGAGAGAGAGAGTAAGAGAGAGAGAGTAAGAGAGAGTAAGAGAGACAGAGAGAAACTGAAACTGAAACTGAAACTGAAACTGAACTTTATTACCAAAGGATAGAGAGTAAGAGAGAGACAGAGAGAGAGAGAGAGAGAGAGAGTAAGAGAGAGAGTAAGAGAGACAGAGAGTAAGATAGAGAGAGAGTAAGAGAGAGAGAGAGAGAGAGAGAGAGAGAGAGAGAGAGAGAGAGAGAGAGAGAGAGAGAGAGAGAGAGAGAGAGAGAGAGAGAGAGAGAGAGAGAGAGAGAGAGAGAGAGTCTATGTCTGTGTGTCTGAACGGTATGAGCGTTTGGAGAATTAGGCGCACACAGCTTCCTTTTGTACAGGATCGAGACCAGACTTCTTTTTGTCATCTTGCGTGAGACTATAATTATATTCTTCTCGTCCGCCTGCTACATTTACAGATCAATATATGTCGGCATCATGTGGCTGCGGCCTAACTATGATAGTCGTGGCCCCCTATCTGGACTTGATTTACTTTCTTTTTCTTTTCTTTTTTACATTCAGTCAAGTAATGACTGAATGTCTTGACATTGAACGGGGAGCGAGGTTTGTCTCCCGATGTACACTGAGCCCAAAAAGTTAAGGATATTTTTTCAGTGGTATACCCCAGATGTTAAACAGCAGTTTTTGGCGGGTCAGAAATTAACGTGTATTTTAAGATCTGTCTTTCTTCTGCTCAAAAATGCCTTTCAGGAATCTGAGCAATATTTGGGCATGACGTCACATGTTCGTGACCATGCCTACCCTCAAAAATGGCGTTTTTTGACGGCATGATTCACCATCAACAGTCAAAACGGCGACTTAAACGGAACGATATTTTGCATTTTTTACACCAAAATGTTTATTTGGTATCTTACCTAACAAGTCATACAAAGTTCGTTCAAATCCGTCGCGCAGTCAGGCTAATCTAGCGTGTAAAGGAAAGCGACCACTATCCTGAAAAACAGCAAAAAATCCAGGGTTTTTGTGGTGCTTTTGCTGGGTAGCTGCAGTTGATATGCAATACATATAAAACTACAAATAGCAGCCTCTCCAAATTACACAGAACGATGACAAAGACCCTCATCTGGATTCGCGCTAGTACTTGGAGCAAACAGAACCCGAGAATGGACGTTGTAACGGTTTTCTGTTAAAAATTTGCAAACGTTCATAACGTCCTAGAAACAAATGTGACATGCACGCAATTCTGTGTACTTTGCAAAGAATGGTGCCATTACATGTGTGCCAAGTTTCACAAACATTCTTTCGTGGGCTCAAAAGATATAGCCTCATGACTTTGAAGAAATAAAAAGTAAAATCTCACTCCGCTCTGCTGATCTATTTTTAGACGATGACGTCTGCAAAACTCATATCAAGGTGGCTGAGTGATCAGGACACACACTTTCCACTATCGAGACAATGCTCTGACAGACTCTTAAAAACCTGGCGATGTCCATCTCCACAGCTCCATTTCGTAGCATTCAAACTGTCTAATTCGTCACAGAAAATGCCAGATTGTGTCTCGTCGCTATCAAGACGACGATGAGAAAAACCCAGTGTTGCCTCCATCTGACGTCATATTTTTGGAATTATATGACGTCATGTCTGCATTCTTCTGTTATTTGATTCTTTGTATTCTTTACTTCTTTCTTATATAGCACAGCTGTGTTCAAAACACGCGAAAAGTTCTTTTCTGCAACTTCTACCGAGCAAGTGATTCGCATCATCCGTGAAAGGCTATACGCATCATATCGGAGAACGAGAATCAAAATTATAGAAAAAGTCCTAAAAAAAAGTTGCGCGAAAGACACCAGGGGCAGTATTTTTCACCTCTTTTCAAACGATCATACCTTTTGAGCCCGTGAAAGAATGTTTTTGAAACTTGGCACACATGTAATGGCACCATTCTTTGCAAAGTATACAAAGTTGCGTGCATGTTACATTTGTTTCTTAGACGTTACAAACGTTTCCAAATTTTTAACGGACAACGTCCATTCTTGGGTTCTGTTTGACCTAAGTACTGGAACATATCCAGATGAGGGTGTTTGTCATCGCTCTGTGAAATTTGGAGAGGCTGCTATTTGTAGTTTTAGATTTATTGCATATCAACTGCGGCTACCCAGCAAAAACACCATAAAAAAACAGGATTTGTTGCTGTTTTTCAGGATTGTTGTCGCTTTCCTTTACACGTTGGATCAGCCTAACTGCGCGGCGGATTTGAACGAAATTTGTATGACTTGTTAGGTAAGACACCAAATAAACCTTTTGGTGTAAAAAATGCAAAATATTATTCAGTTTAAGTCACCGTTTCGACGGTTGAAGGTGAATCATGCCGTCAAAAAACGTCATTTTTTAGGGTAGGCGTGGTCACGGACATGTGACGTCATACCCAAATATTGCTCAGATTCAAGAAACACATTTTTTAAGCAGAAGAAAGACTGATCTTCAAATACACGTATATTTCTGACCCAAAAATTGCTGTTTAACATCTGGGGTATACCACTGAAAAAATATCCTTAACTTTTTGGGCTCAGTGTATGTCAAATATTGCATACCCTAGCTAAGCCTAACCTAGTCTACTCTAGCCCAGCCTAGCGTTGCCTAACGTGTTTCCTTCACACCCCTCGCTAGTGATTGGCCCCTTCAATATTTGTACGAGGTTTTGCAAGAAAAGGTCACTCTTCCACAACTCATAGAAACCCTACGGAGTTATTTCCGAATATCGTCTATTAAAACTCACAAAACTCGATTTTGCTGACTGTGCAAGGAAAGTTAATTACTCTTCTCCCACATCTTGGGGACACAGCTCGCACGATATCCGTCCAATTAAAAAAGCCTAATACGTCCGTGTAAATACAAAACAATAACTTCATTTCAAAGATTAAAAAAAAAGTCACCCACCTAATGTGATATGAATGGAGAGAGAGAGAGAGAGAGAGAGAGAGAGAGAGAGAGAGAGAGAGAGAGAGAGAGAGAGAGAGAGAGAGAGAGAGAGAGAGAGAGAGAGAGAGAGATTTGTTTTGATATTGTCTTGACTATTATGTGTGGACTATTTGCGCCTCGATATTTTATTTTTGTCATCATTTTCACGAGTTTTCATTCACAAACACCTGGGAAATAAATCTCATGTTCCCCATGCAATAAATCCCCGGTTACCATAGTTGCAGGAAGCAGGTTATACATGGACAATCAAAAGCAAACCCAATAGAAACGCTCGGGGATTCTTCGGCTCTTTTCATTGGCGTTTCCCCAGACCTAAACAGACGACACGACACTGCTTTGCAAAGTTCCCAAAACGAACTGGCAAACTGGCAAAAGTAAACAAAAAACAAAACTACTTCATGAAAGGTCATAAATTCATCACAAACAAATGAAACCTAGCGATATTTTGTCTTCTTACAAAGTCATGGAGTGCGTGTATCTGTGTTTCGATACACAGACGTTCAGAGAAACACGAACGTCAAGTTCAAGACAAACCAATTGATCCCTGACACACACATTTTGACCCGTGCACAAGACGTTGTATCGATAAACGAAACGCAAATAAGAAATAATAATAAAAGCAAAAGAATAGCAACAAGATATGCCGAGCAAGCAGAATGACAGGTCTAATGAAAAACAAAGAGGCACTGAGTCGGAAACAAGATCGCGATTCTTTCCTTCGCTGCACGACGCAAATCTTCTGTGACCTTTGACCCAACGTAGCTTCCACATTCGATCACTAAGCTTAATATTTACAATTGAAAGCCGAGGGGGTGGAATACCGAGATGAACCTACAGAACTGTGCATCCTCAAACCTGACATATTCATCCCAACATTCTATCCTTAGCGAAACTGTGACATAATGTTTGTATCACTAGCTTGTTACAGGGCCAGAATCGGGGGTTATCACTCAATAGCGGTCGGCCTGTCCAATAGAAAATTGGACTTTTTGAATATTTCAAATATTCACTCTTTTCTCGCATTGCTTTTTATGGGCAAAGAAGGCTGTCCTCTTGCGTTGTTACTCCATTGTTTATCTAACCAAACATTCTTTAAATCGCATCTACTCGGTCGAAAGGCAGCCCCATCCAAGAATGTGACACAACAAGCCGAATCTATTAAACCACGTAATCAACTTACCCACATTGCACCAGTTAGCGTATCCCTTTCCTATATAATACTTATTAACCTTGCCAGCTATCTGATCTGCCTTGCTGGCGACATTCACCCGAACCCTGGACCGCCACGAACTAAGAAACCTAGCGAGCTATCTGTTATACACATAAATGCTAGAAGTATCAGAAACAAATTAGATATAATAGAAACAGAGACTAGTACCCACGATATTATAACGATCTCAGAGACATGGCTTTCGGAGACCACTTCTAACTACGACATTCATCTTAACGGTTATCACCCCCCAATTCGTAAAGACAGACCTAACGACCCCCACGGCGGGGTAGCAGTATACGTGAAAAACAGTCTTGTGTGCAAACCAAGGCATGACCTTCTGATCCCCCAGCTTGAGGCCGTATGGGTTGAAACTAGATTAAACCAGGATACGCTGTTAATAGGTACATTTTATAGGCCGCCTAACTCTAATGTAGAATACTGGAAACTCATCGATCAGTCAATTAAAAATGTCGCCGCTTCAGAGCATATGTTTATTATTCTTGGTGATTTCCATTAAGATTTTACAAACAACCCGTCGCAGCATCTTCTTGATATTATCACTTTAAACAGTCTACAACAACTAGTTACACTTCCGACCCGCGTTACAGAAACAACATCGTCATGCATTGACCTTATTCTTACCTCGAGTGTAGACATCGTGCAAAGCATTAACGTTCTACCCCCTATTTGCAGCGACCATTCTGTGCCATGTGCGACAATCAAGAAACACATACATAAAACTCCTGCATCTAAAAGAACAATATTTAACTATTCCAAATTAAACAAAGAAAAATTCCTTATCGAATTGAGGAAAATCGACTGGATGAACATTGCAACGCTACACACTGTCAACGAAGCTGCCAGGTCATTTTCCGAAAAGCTGTTAAGTGTCGCAAGACTATGCATGCCAGTAAAGACAATAACTGTTCGCGATCAAGACGCACCATGGATGACAGAGGAAATTATAAAACTACGCGACAAAAAAAGATCAGTTCATGATACAGCAGTGCGACTAAACACACCCGAGGCCTGGGAACACTTTCGTATGACTCGCAATAATTATACTGACACAATTCGTAATCGGAAATTAGAATATATAAAAGAATTAGACAAAAAAGTATCCAGTGGAGAAACTTTGGCACTAAAAATTGGTGGAAACTAGTTAAATCATTCTTATCAAAGAAAGGATCAAACCCCAATGAAATTCCTCCTTTGACGTCAAACGGAACAACCTACTATACTAACCTAGAAAAAGCAAACTTGTTCAACGACTTCTTTATCCAACAGTCCATTGTCGAAGACGATATGTCAGACATTCCTGAAGTACCAAGGCTTCCTTGCAGAATAAACAATCTCACACTTTCAGTCGAAGAAGTTAAAAATACGATTAACAAACTAGACAAAACAAAAGCAGTCGGTCCAGACGAAATCCACAATCGAATTTTAATTGAGAGCTGCGAAGTGATTTGTGACAGCCTAACTGCACTGTTTAATCGGTCTTTACATGAAGGATTTTTTCCGTCAGTTTGGAAAATAGCCCACGTTTCACCAGTTCATAAAAAGGGGAACAAAGATACATGTAGTAATTATCGTCCAATCTCCCTCCTAAGCTGTGTTGGCAAAACACTAGAGAAATGTATACAAATTCATGTCTTTGACTACTTAACACAAAACAATATCATTACAGAGTCGCAGTCCGGTTTCATCCCTGGAGACTCAACTGTTTACCAGCTTCTTACAATATACAATGACATATGCAAATCACTCGATAATAGAATAACTACCCAAGCAATCTTCTTTGATATATCCAAAGCATTCGATAGAGTTTGGCACCGGGGCTTATTGCATAAACTCGAAGCCGCTGGAATTAATGGGCCATTATTAAACTGGTTTACAGACTACCTAACAGATCGAAAGCAAGCAGTTGTATTAAAAGGCAGTAAATCAACTTATCTTCCAGTAGTAGCGGGAGTTCCTCAAGGTTCAGTGCTTGGACCCTTGCTCTTCCTAATTTATGTAAACGACATTGTACGTGATATAGAATCTACGATTAAGCTTTTTGCTGACGACACTAGCATGTACTTGTCTTTAGCCAATCACAACATCCGTGCCGAAATTTTAAACTCAGATCTTGAAAAAATTGTAAATTGGGCAGAAACATGGAAGGTAGCATTTAACCATGCAAAAACTGAATTGGTGAACTTTTGTACACAAAGAACCCCTGATATCGCAGATCTAAACTTTGGCAATACCATCCTTGAAAGTTCCCAAAATCACAAACACTTAGGAATAATAATACAAAACAACTGTAAATGGGATGAACATATAAAATCTCTTGTTGCAAAGTGCAGAACTCTCGTAGCTTGCTTGCGTACATACAAATATAGACTGAGCCGAAAATCATTGGAAATTATGTATAAATCCTTCATTCTACCACACTTTGATTATTGCGACATAATATGGGACAATTGTAGCAAAACCCTAACAGATGAACTCGAACAGTTAAACCTAGATGCAATACGAACAATCATCGGAGCTGTCCGCGGAACCAGTTACTTTAAGCTTTACGGAGAATCTGGACTCCAATCATTATCTGAAAGGCGTAACCGTCATAAACTAACAATGTTCCATAAAATTACTCACGACAAGACCCCCCCATACCTACAAGCAGCACTCCCACCTCTCGTAGCAGCCAACAACCCCTACCACAGACGCCGCCCCTTAGAACGAAGTATACCCCCACATCGAACAGAAACGTACAAAACATCCTTTTTTCCTTCGACAACAGTACTCTGGAACCAACTACCTGAACAAATACAGTTAACCGACTCCCTCGGGGAATTTAAACATTACTTAACAAAAGACGACACACAAATTCCCGTTTACTTCTACAGTGGCAGTCGACAAACACAAATAATCCACACAAAAATGAGACTTAATATCAGCGATCTAAAGAAAGACTTAGTCGAGCGACACCTTGCGGAAAATAGCGTATGCGACTGTGGTGATGGAACAGAAACTGCAACACACTTCTTACTAGAATGCCGCTTACACTTAGCTGTAAGAAACAACACAATCAACAAACTAACCAACAACTTCATACACACAGATATTCTACTTCATGGAAACCCCTCCTTGCAAACAAAAATTAACAAAAAAATCTTTTTAACAGTGCAGGAATTTATTGGACAGTCCGGCCGTTTCGAACAGATAAACATGTAAAGTGAAAACAAAATCGATACGTCTACTCGTCTCTCTCTCTCTCTCTCTTTCTCTCTCTCTCTCTCTCTTTATCTCTCTCTCTCTCTCTCTCTCTCTCTCTCTCTCTCTCTCACTCTCCCCCTCTCTCTCACTTTCCCCCTCCCTCCCTCCCTCTCTCCCTCCCTATCTCTTACTCGCTAACACCATCAATATTATATATGTATTCTAAAACTGATTTTTGTTTTGATGTACAATTTTCATTCAATTTTCTTTTCATGTTTACTTGCTTTTCATTTAAACTGTACCCTCCCCAATCACATAATTCACCTCCCCTTCCTTCCTTCCTTTACTGTCTCTCTTTATCATCATTATGCAACGTTCATTACGTTATTAATAGATTTGGTTTATTGAGACAAATTTTTCAGCCGTTACCGCCTTATGTTGTACTGTCATGCAGGAACACCACTATAAGCTTCTAGCTTGTTGCTGTTTCTGTGAACTTTGTATACATGTCATGATTGTAACCTTTGTTAAAATAAACTTATGTTTAAACCAATGTAAGATGTAGCAGCCAAGATAAAAAAAAAAGAAGAAAAAAACAAAAACAAAAAAACCATTCTATGAACTCAAAAACACAGAAAGTTGCTTTCACACGCCAGCTTTGATTGCCAGTGGTTATCAAACCGGAACTCGTGTGGTTATCGAAACGTAACTCGTGTTTCAAAGCATGGCTCCCTGTGTTGATTGTGCACTTATTTTCTCACTACCAAAATGATGACAAAAACGATGTTTGGTGGTTTGTTGTCAGACCAGCTTTTTTGTCGGTCCGAGGGGGAGCATATCGTCTTTTGTTTCATCATATTTATTGACCAAGGCCGAAGGCCGCGGTCAATAAATATGAAACAAAAGTCGATGTATTATGCCCCCCGAGGACCGACAAAAAAGCTGGTCTGTCAACAACCCATCAAACATATTATAATGTTCTTACGTTTTATGTTGTTTATTGTAATGCTGTATACACCACACCTGAGTTTCTCCTCGTTGAGATAGTTAAGTGTTCTATGTCTATGTCTATGTCTATACCGACTCTATTTTTTTGACTATGTCATCGGAGACAAACGTTTTACGTTGGGGGACCTTACGTGATCAGGTTGTTACCTCTCTAATTGCATGCGAATATCTACCGGCCTGTGGTTTGTTTTCCTGCGCTTCCTCCCTGGCCATTACTTTTTCTTGTCTCCGTGTGTCCTCCTCCCACACCCCCCCCCACCCACCCCTCCTCCCCTGCTCCCCTATATATTTTTTTTAGTTTTTATTCCCGTTTGCCTTCATCTCCCTTCCACATCTCCCTCATCCCTTCCCTCCCTAATTACTTTGTTCTTGTATCTGTTTCGTTTGCATTCCCCTGTAAACTCCCCCCTCTCCCATTAGCCTCCA
This sequence comes from Littorina saxatilis, assembly GCF_037325665.1. Taxonomy (NCBI): domain Eukaryota; kingdom Metazoa; phylum Mollusca; class Gastropoda; order Littorinimorpha; family Littorinidae; genus Littorina; species Littorina saxatilis. The sequence goes on along the minus strand of NW_027129474.1, from coordinate 7,843 downwards.
TCCTAATCTACCCCCTCCTCCGACCCCCCCCGCCCCCCCCCCCGCCGCCCCCCCCCCCCCCCGCCGCCCCCCCTCAACCTCCTTCACCCCTGAAGGTTTTATTTTGCCCATTTCTGGACACAGTTCCTTCGTGTCTCTGATCTTTTTCTCATTCAATCATGTCCATTCTTGTCCAACCATAGTCACTTGCGCACAGAGGCAATTCGGGCCTTCTTTTTTCTCTCTCGCCAATGAAAAAAAAAAAAAAGAAAAAAGTTTGGATGCGGTGCGCATGCACCGATTGAGAAAAACCCGAGGCAGCCAGTCTCGTACGTGCGTCACTGGAGGACATGACCCTTGCTTTGCCGCGTTTCTATGGTAACGGCTCGCGAAACGTCCTTCAAGCTTTGTCTATATTTACTTTGTCTCTCTTTCTTTCTCTCTCATTTTTTATTTTTATTTTTATTTTTTTTTAACTTTTGTCTCTCTTTCTCTGAGTCTGTCCCTCCCTCCCCCCTCTTCCGTGTCTCACTCTCTCTACCTCCCCCTTCTCTTTTTCGGTCTCTTCTTTGGCGATCGATACGGCCTTTTGCCGGCTACGCCGCTGGGCGACGAAGACTTAAAATGGGAGACAGAACACAATGACAGGCGGAAGCTCATTGTGGCGGACGAAGGTGAAGGACGCACGTGCGTGTCGGGAAGGGGAAGGGGGTTGGTGGGGGCGGGGGAGGGTCCAAGGGGGAAAGGGTAACAGTTAAAAAGATAAAAAAATAAATATAAAAAGGATTAGGGACAGTAACAGGAATGCAACGGCTAACCCGAAAAGCTCAGTCTGTGAATCAATGAGAGAGAGAGAGAGAGAGAGAGAGAGAGAGAGAGAGAGAGAGAGAGAGAGAGAGAGAGAGAGAGACAGACAGACAGACAGACAGACAGACAGACTGACAGACAGACAGAACGACCGACCGACCGACCGACCGACCGACCGACAGGCAGACAGACTGACACTGAGACTGACAGACAGACAGAGACAGACAGAGACAGACAGGAAGACAGACACAGGCAGACAAAGTAAGTGAAAAACACAGATATAGACAGACAGAGACAGAGTGATAGAAGCAAAGAGAGAGAGAGAGAGAGAGAAAGAGAGAGAGACAGACAGACAGACAGACAGACAGACAGACAGACAGAGACAGACAGACAGACAGAGACAGACAGACAGACAGAGAGACAGAGAGAGAGATGGAGACAGACAGACAGACAGACAGACAGACAGACAGACAGACAGACAGACAGATGGACAGACGGACGAACAACTTGAACCGACCGACCTTCAGACAGACAGACATACACAGACAGACAAATTAGTTGAAAAACACAGACAGACAGACAGACAGACAGACAGAAAGACAGACAGACGGACAGACGGACGAACAAACCGACCGACCTTCAGACAGACAGACAGACAGACAGACACAGACAGACAAATTAAGTGAAAAACACAGACAGACAGGAAGAGGGAGAGTAGAATGATGCGAGGGAGGAACTGAGAAGACAGCTGCCTGAAAGATGAGATAATCATGGTTTCATTAAGACCTTCCGTTCTACTGTTATATATATTTATATATCTTACTTGTGGCAGGTGTTTTCCGGTGGCGCTGCGGATCATACAGTCTCCTATTGCCAAAGGGACAGAACTCTGGTCATTAGCCTACATCGTCACCACAGCCGCCATCGTCGACTAATTTCTTTTTGCTGACGTCAGCACCTGCAAGAAACTAATCAAAGTTCAAGTAATTATTCTGTTTTGTACCTTTCGCCCTGTGGACACTTCGTCTTCTTCTTCTCAGCTGCGTTCCCATGCCATGCTAAATTTCCAATTCGGTCTGTAGGGCGAAGCCGTCCGCAGTCCACCGCAGCTGTGGACACGTTTCTCAATGCATGAGCAGGGAGAAAAGCTTGGAAGAGAATTTTGATTTAAATTGTGTGTGTGTGCCGTGTGTGTGTGTGTGTGTGTGTGTGTGTGTGTGTGTGTGTGTGTGTGTGTGTGTGTGTGCATACACAGTGTGTGTATGTGTATGTTTGCATACACAGTGTGTGTGTGTGTGTGTGTGTGTGTGTGTGTGTGTGTGTTCGTTTGCGTGTGCGTGTGTGTGTGTGTGTGAACTGATCAACTGATCAACCGCATAAGCTTTTGTTTGGCTGGCAACAGCAAAGGTATTAGTGTTGTCGTCTGTGAAATAGTTGTGTAAAGCTTTTGACAGTTTATATCGTAAATTGCGACAAAACGACAAATGATGTGACCGTCACTGCATCAGTTTGCAATAAGACACGGTTTGTTATGAAATCCAGACAATTCTGGGTTGAAATGCTTGTCAGTGCAGTTACTGTATTGTGATAATGTCATCAATAACAAGTCGTACTGCGCTTTTCAGCCTTGGCAGACAAACGAATATACAAGACATGCTGCGCTTTTCAGCACTAGCAGACAAACGAATATACAAGACGTACTGCGCTTTTCAGTCTTGGCAGACAAACGAATATACAAGACGTACTGCGCTTTTCAGCACTAGCAGACAAACGAATATACAAGACGTACTGCGCTTTTCAGTCTTGGCAGACAAACGAATATACAAGACGTACTGCGCTTTTCAGCCTTGGCAGACAAACGAATATACAAGACGTACTGCGCTTTTCAGCACTGGCAGACAAACAAATATACAAGACGTACTGCGCTTTTCAGCACTAGCAGTCAAACGAATATACAAGACTGTTAGGAAACGCTGTCGTTGCTGAGCTTTGGTTCGGTTTTGTGTGTTGCATGTGGTTGACTTCGTTTGTACTTTGTGGGAAAGTACCGATATTAT
>NW_027129473.1:0-6773 GCF_037325665.1 Littorina saxatilis | reverse complement strand
AAGAAAAAAGCTTGAATCACATCCAGTCTCCATGCACTCAAAGGCGAAGTTTCTTGGTTGATAAAACTCAGATACTCTTCTCGGAGGATCCTATATAATGAAGAAGGATGTGCACAATGATGCTTTTGTCGTCATGTATCAAGGATGTACACTTTCCAGAGCTGATTTCGCTCACAGCAGCTGTTCTATTCTTACAAGATTGGGGAAGGCTAGATGCTGGAATAAAACCTGAGCTTTTTTAGCTGTTAATGTGCAAAATTCGCAAAGTACACTTAAAAATTAATAGATCTCAGGCTGCCTGATTTTGTTTTGTTTTGTTGAAATTGGAATTAAACCAGACGTTGGGTAAGCTAGTGCGCTTTGAACGAATGACAACAGAAATAATGCTTTTATGGTGACCAAGGGCAACAGATCACAGAACTCAGTTACACTTTTTTTCGTCAAAGAAAATCACAGATCAACGCAATGTAACGTAAATCACTCAAAGTTGTCCAGGATTTAACTCAATATAACTCCAATACGAGCCTCAAAACACACAGCTCTTAAAGCGTTCCACAATGAAATTATTCCAGAGTCAACACTTTGACACGTCACAACACTAACTCATAAAGAAAGTTGACTCTTTGTCAACAGGAGCGCTGCTGTTTCTTATCACGATGCCAATAACGCAATACAAGTTCCTTACACGAGTCTTAAAACACAGCTCTCAGAGGTTCAACAATGAATGATTTCAAAGTTAACACGCTGACACCTCACGACACTTCCTCATACAGGAAACTGACTCGCAGTCAACAGTAGCGATGGTTTTCCTTATCGCAATGTCAACACAATACCAGGTCGTATCAGGCGAGATCACTCGTCTGCTTCCGTCACCATGGGCTGCCAAGACTGGTTTTTAGTCTCGGCAAGGCACAAACTCCGGACAGGCACAAGACTCTGAAAGCAGACATTTTATTGATTTTAGAGACAAAATACAAATTGAAGGATTTTGGCAAACAAAAGGAGCTTGAGGCAGGAACACAGACTATAATCAGCCAGAATAACGGCAAGGATATACGCAAACAGCACGAACAAGCCAGTATGCCAGTGTGTTGCCACACATAACATCAACCTTACAAATTGTACGTTGAAGAAATGTAGCAAACATGATAGTTTCAGAAATGGAGCACAGTTGTGACATAAAAATTAATAACAACAGGGAGCGTTCTGTACTCTACATGACAAATCATGGAGAAGTGAAGAAGTCAAAAGAACAACTTCAGTTTCTTACAAAGCAGAACATCATCAACTACCACCATCACCACCACCACCACCACACAAAAAAAGAACATTACCCTCGCAACCCCGCCCCCCCTACCCAACCCCCACTAAAAAGACCCACATATATATTATATATACCTAAAGAGTACTTAGTTAGTTTTTGTTATCGTTTTTGGCGAGCCGACATCAACCATAATTTTGCTTTTGTTTAAAGACAAACAGAAACAGATTTGCAGTTTTGTCAATTTATTTGTGTCTTAATTAAAAGTAACTGCGAAAATACCTACATAATAAGGCATTCAATCACGCTTGATCAAATACATTATTTATTTAAGGCGCTAAATGTCATCGTTGCGTTAGTGTTATTATCTGAATGTTATTGATTGCCTTGCGATGCTAACGGGTATAAACATAAAACAGCTAACATTAAAAGTCGAGCAAACAATTTAAACTAACAAAACTATCAAAACAGAAATACATTTTAACCCACACACGCGCGTAAACACAAAATTACACAAACACAAACAAATGGACGAACATGAAAAAGACCGAACATTTCTATAACAAAACAGATCCCGGATCTTCATTTTAATGCTAAGTAACATTTTGGAGAGAGAAAATCGGAATATGGCTGTTTGAACAATAACAGCGATAGACCCTTTCAAAAGCACAATTAACGTCTACCCACGTGTTGGTTTAGTTACAAGAGAAATGCAAGCTTACGGGTTATCGTCTTCTTTGTAATTTGAAATCCTTCGCCTGACAAAACATTTTTTGTTGGGTTGAAATCAAAAGCAACAGCAAAAAAGAGTCTGTTTGTCTTAATTTTGAGCTGTATTGGGAAAGTAGTATACCTCACAGAAACTGTATCGGAATGTTCGAGAAAATGTTTTTAGTTCTAATGATAGCTTCCGATTTTAATTGTCCTTTACTTTTCGTTTGCAGTATTTTATTTCACTTAATATATTAAGAATAAAAAAAGATGAAAAACAAAAAAGCTAGCTAACTGAAATCTGAATTATAGCCAAACATGAACACAGGAAAAGTTAGTTGATTATAAATAAAACGAAACATTCACACACACACACACACACACACACAAATCATAAATAAACGTGATTTTGTTTTGCTTTGTCTGTTATCAAACGTTTTATCAAATAACTTTCTTTTTTTAATTTTTTTATTTTGGAGAGTTAGCAGTCTATCTTAATGGATTTGTCCTTGATTCAGATTGTTCACAAATGTTTGACAAATTAATCTAATGGGCGAAAAAAACACCCAGATGAATATTCAATGGTTAATGTTAAAACAGATGTTTTTGTCTCTAGCCAGAAGTATTTTTTTTATCTGAATAGCAAAAATGCCGTTTAAACAATATGCATTCCGAACCTACTTCAGTAACAATACTTTGACACAGCTGGTTCAAAAAGTGAAATGATACTTGCAACGGAAGCGTTGACAAATTCAATTTGCGAATGTAAGACAACATTTTAAAAAATCAACATCAAACAAAACAAACCATTTCAAGCCATATTAACACAACAAAGAAAATAAACTCAAACTCGAAATTGTTCAAGTGCAGATAAACAAGAAAGACATGAAGAAAGAAAAGTTAAATGAGATAAATTAGGGAGAAAGCAAAGAGAAAACAAAAACAAGTCGCGTAAGGCGAAATAACAACATTCAGTCAAACTGTCGAACTCACAGAATGAAACTGAACGCACTGCTTTTTTCACCAAGACCACATACTCGTAGTTTCGTCAGTCCACCGCGTGTCACAAAGGCAGTGAAATCAACAAGCCATGCAGAATAGTGCGGTAGTGGTCGCGCTGAGCAAGATAACACGCTTTTCTGTATGTCTATTCTTTTTAGCTTACTGAGTTTGTTTTTAATTCAAACATATCATATCTATATGTTTTTGGAATCAGGGACCGACAAGGAATATGATGAAATTGTTTTTAAATCGAATTCGGAAAATTAATCATAATTTTCATATTTTTTAATTTTCAGAGCTTGTTTGTAATCGAAATATAACATATGTATATGTTTTTGGAATCAGAAAATTACGAAAAATAAGATGAAATTGTTTTTGGATCGTTTAATAAAAAAATAATTTTAATTACAAGTTTCCGATTTTTAATGACCAAACTCATTCATTAGTTTTGAAGCCACCAAGCTGAAATACTATACCGAAGTCCGGCCTTCGTCGAAGATTGCTTGGCCAAAATTTCAATCAATTTGATTAAAAAATGAGGGTGTGACAGTGCCGCCTCAACTTTTACAAAAAGCCGGATATGACGTCATCAAAGACATTTATTAAAAAAATGAAAAAAACGTCCGGGGATATCATACCCAGAAACTCTCATGTCAAATTTCATAAAGATCGGTCCAGTAGTTTAGTCTGAATCGCTCTACACACACACACGCACAGACAGACACACACACACACACAGACACACACACACACACACACACACACACACACACATACACCACGACCCTCGTCTCGATTCCCCCTCTATGTTAAAACATTTAGTCAAAACTTGACTAAATGTAAAAAGAAAGAAAGAAAGAAAGAAAGAAAGAAAGAAAGAAAGAAAGATAGCCTTCTGTTGGTGCGGGTGGCAAGCTCAAATATTTAAAATATCAAGAGCCTATCAAGAATCAGAGATAACTAAGCAGCTTCCAATCTTTCCTTGATGATTCCATAGAACGAACAAACGAACGAACTTTATTTTACAAGGATAAAGGTCAAAGGCACATTGCCTTGTCTAACAACCTGTCCTAAAACTAATACTAAACATATAAAATGCACTAACGCTGCATACAAATAAAATAAATAATAGATGAAAAATGCTCATGCAACCAGAATATAAAATAATGCGCAGAAAATTACAAAGACCACAAAAAGGAAGAGAAAAGGTAATGGGAAAAAACATAAACCTGCCTCCGATCACACAATCGTTAGTAGCCAAAATCGATCACGAATGCGATGGTTACTGCTGAGCTCTACGTACACATCTTTTAACAGGAATTAAGAATAACACAACACAAAATTGGAGTTTAGCACAAATGTTTTACTTTCGAGAAATACCTGCTGTTGTAATGCAGTGCATTTAATTGGCCAGCAGGAGACTTTGACCAAACAGAATCAGAAGGTAACTCATTCCTCATTCATATGTAAGTCTAAGCGGAGCAAACCAAGGGTGAAAAATAGTACAAGGAAGAAAAAAAAACACACCCAAAGAACAAGAAAGGAAACGGCTCAAAAGAGAAAGTAATTGAAAAATAGATCAGAGGAGACAACAAACGACAAGAAAACAAAACAAACATAAAAGTTGGTCTCGTTTTGTAAACTAACCCAAATGTCAAGAACCTCTCAAGAATCGAAGCGAACCAAGTAGCATCCAATCTTTCAATCTTACACGACTGCAATGGCCATTCTACAGCACGCTTCCCACCTGCGAATATTTCCAACAGTAACCACACGACGCTGCATTGGCGTTGAACGCCCGATTCGCACGTGCACGAAATACCTCACGTTGTAACACGGTGCATTTATTTCCCCTGCAGGTGACCTAGACACAGGCAAAGAGCACGGGCACATACATACACAGAGAATATTCTTTGCCAAAAGGGCACAAGGCTTTCTCTGTTGCGTTTTCACTTGTTGTCTTCTGCCACACAATCCTAGAGAAACCACTTCACTTTCTCTCTGTGAGGACTCTTTGTTGTTCTTGGGAGAGGTATGCTTCTCGACTTTCTTTCCGCTTACTGCTTTCTCTTTCTGTGCAAACCATACCCCATGGCACTTGCAAAGCGAGTGACCAAGTTGGCAGTGTCATGGGAGTGCAGTTTAATCAATATGTCCATATGACATCGCAAGAGCAACAGTAGAAGTAAAGGGGGCCCCCTTTTTGCAGGATTTTGAAAAGGGTTTGGAGATGAGTTGACGAGTCTCAGGACTGAGTCACCGCGGATCTGTTCTTCGATTCTTGGCTGATTAGAACGGTCACCTGCTGAGTCGAAAGGGTAAAGTTAACAACACAAATAATTGGAGCTCTACATAATAGAGTACAGGACAATAGAGAAGCTTGCGAATACGAAGAAATAGAGGAAGATGGGGAAGACGAAGATGAAGGAGGATGAGGAGGCTGAGGCGGGGGTGGAGGATACATGCGGAGAGAATGCTTATGTGCCATAGAGCATGTAGAAAACATAGGAGCAGAAGAACATCAACACAAACAGAGGCAACGATAGTAAGTGGGGGAGGGGGCAGGAGGAGGCGGGAAAAAAGAATGCGAGAATATGGAGATTGTAGAGAAAGTGACAGAATAATCTTAAAGCGTTATTAACATCGGGAATAAGAAAAGACATCAAGAAAAAGACGGGAAAGGCTGACAAAGGCGGAGAATGAAAACAAGTCGCGTTAGGCGAAATTACTACATTTAGTCAAGCTGTGGAACTCACAGAATGAAACTGAACGTAGTCCGCCGCTAGTGCAAAAGGCAGTGAAAGTGACGAGCCTGTTTGGCGCGGTAGCGATTGCGCTGTGCTTCATAGCACGCTTTACTGTACCTCTCTTCGTTTTAACTTTCTGAGCGTGTTTTTAATCCGAACATATCATATCTATATGTTTTTGGAATCAGGAACCGACAAGGAATAAGATGAAATAGTTTTTAAAACGATTTCGGACATTTAATTTTGATCATAAGTTTTATATTTTTAATTTTTAGAGCTTGTTTTTAATCCAAATATAACATATGTATATGTTTTTGGAATCAGAAAATGACGCAGAATAAGATGAAATTGTTTTTGGATCGTTTAATAAAAAAATAATTTTAATTACAAGTTTCCGATTTTTAATGACCAAACTCACTCATTAGTTTTTAAGCCACCAAGCTGAAATGCAATACCAAACCCCGGCCTTCGTCGAAGATTGCTTTGCCAAAATTTCATCAATTTAATGGAAAAATGAGGGTGTGACAGTGCCGCCTCAACTTTTACAAAAAGCCGGATATGACGTCATCAAAGGTATTTATCAAAAAAATGAAAAAAACATCTGGGGATATCATACCCAGGAACTCTCATGTCAAATTTCATAAAAATCGGCCCAGTAGTTTAGTCTGAATCGCTCTACACACACAGACAGACAGACAGACAGACAGACACACACACACACACACACACACACACACACACACACACACACACACACACACACACACACACACACACACACACACATACACCACGACCCTCGTCTCGATTCCCCCCTCTATGTTAAAACATTTAGTCAAAACTTGACTAAATGTAAAAAGAACAACAGAAAAGGAGGAATCGAGGGGGAAGGGTGGAGGGGGGGGGGGGGGGGGGGGGGGGGAGTGGGGTGGCGGTTTGTCAGAAGAACTAGAAGGGAAACAAACAAGATAAAGAGAAACAGTATAGAAAAAACAGAATGATGTTGCTGTGTTGTCCAAAAAGGACAGAGACTAAAAAGAAAAGTGATCGTC
>NW_027129472.1:0-32003 GCF_037325665.1 Littorina saxatilis | reverse complement strand
ATTTTTTGTTCATCAAAGCTTAGAAATTAAGGCGCACCTTATGTGTAAATTGTGACTTTGTGAAATAAATAGATAAGGAGATATAAAAAAGTAAGTCCACACCTTAAAAACTGTTTAAAGTACATCTGCCATGTGCTGACAAAACCGAGTAAGTCCATTTTTTCCCAAAAATGATATCTTTTTGTTCATCAAAACTAAGAAATCACGAAGCAGCCTGTGTGTAAATTTTGACTTTGTAAAATAAATAGATAAGGAGATATAGAAAAGTAAGTCCACAACTTCAAACATTTCTCCAAAAAAATTACATGTCAATTTGCTGGTAAAACCAAGTAAGTCCATCCACCAATCACAAGAACCTTTATGACGCTATAACCAATCAGAATGCAATGTTTTGCCAGTATGACGTCAAAGTCAATCCGAATATTCTTGCGGCATTTTACTTGTTAGTTGGGGTGCTAGTTTTGGTGCAAGCGAGAGAGAGAGAGAGAGAGAGAGAGAGAGAGAGAGAGAGAGAGAGAGAGAGAGAGAGAGAGAGAGAGAGAGATAAACAGAGTGAGAGAGGGGAAAGAAATCAGGTCCGAGGGGGGGGGGGGGGGGGGGATGGAGGGAGAGAGAGAAATAAAGGGAAAGAGGAATTAGGGAGGGAGGAAGAGAGTAAGAGGGAGAGAGATAGCGAGAGAGGTAGGGAGGGATAGAAAGACAGATGGAGGGAGGAAAAGAGAGAGAGATAGGGAGGGATAGAGGGAGGGAGAGAGAGAGTGACAAGGATCGTCAGGAGAATTATATATAGATAGAGAAGAAAAATGTTTAAAATAAAACGTCATAAGGTGACGTCATTATGTCTCGCCTTATCGAAAGAGGTCATTTGTGTGTTCTAAACTTTAAATGACGTCATTTGTGAGTTCTAAACTTAAAATGACGTATTTTCTGTATGGGTCGTCTGACAAGAATTTTAAAACTATCATTATAGGAAAATTGCGAACCCCTTGGACTTACTTGGTTTTGTCAAAACATTCATGCACACTTAAAAAGTTGTTTTTGGTTGTGGACTTACTTGTTCATATCTGCTTATCTAAGCACTCTAAAAAGTAGAAATTAGCACACAAGATGCGCATTGATTTCTTCTTTTTGATGAACAAAGAATATCATTTTGAAAAAAAAAAAGACTTACCAAAGCAGAAGGTCGTGGGTTCGAATCCCGGCCGCACCTGACGGGTAATTAAGGTGAAGATTTTTTCCGATATCCCAGGTCAACTTACGTGCAGGTCTGCTGGTGCCTTATCACCCTTCGTGCGTACACGCAAGCACAAGACCACGTACGTACGGAAAAGATCGTGCAGTCCAAAGCAGAGTTTGGTGGGTTATAGAAACACGAAAATACCCAGCATGCTTTCACCGAAAACGGCGTATGGCTGCCTAAATGGTTTTGTAAAAACGGTCATCCACGTACAAATCCACTCGTGCAAAAGCACACGTGTACGTGGGAGTTTCAGCCCACGAACGCAAAAGAAGAAGAAGAAGCAGAACTAAAACGCCTTCACAAAAATTGCGTCCTCGCTGTTAAAACCCGTCAATCGGGACAGTGAATGTTTCCGTACCATGTCCACACGGCATCTGAATTAACACATCTATAAATAGATTCAGGAAACATTGACACCTGCAATAAAATCACTTTCGTGCCTGTGCTAGCATTTTAATGTCCAGATATATTTCTAAGACATCAAACCCGGGTAAATAGTGTTTGATTTGAATTTCAAATAATGTGACTTAAGGTTGTAACTATAGTAGTAACCGTACCACCCAAACTTACAACAACAAAACATTACCGGAACAACAAAACATGCTGTGTAGCTTAAAAACTTGTACGTGAATAATATGTATTTCAGCAAATCTCCGCAATCGGATATGCTCATCATTCTCCAAGGCACTCAAACTAACACTCACGTACACAGTCATACACAAGAACCAGCTTTTATTCTTGACTGGACATAGTCCTTAGATCAAGACTGGTTTTAATCAGAACAAACACACAAACGCACACATTGTTACAGGTTCGCTTCGAAAGTATCTGTGAGAATCGTACCGAAATGAGCCAGAGCGTTGTTTAGAGATCAAATAAGCAAAGGGAAGTAAGCGCTCTAATGTGCACACGACATGTGTAATAGAGTAAGCGAGAGTTATACGGAACGTTTCTCCTGGCACCTGAGAGAATAACGCATTGAAATGAACAAGCGACTTTCATCCTCAAAAAAAAGCATTACTTTTTCTTCCAAATGTTTTGACAAAACCAAGTAAGTCCACTTGCTTAGATCTGTCAAATTTTTTAGATCTGATATAATGGAAAAAAGTGACAAAACCAAGTAAGTCCACAAAATGCCCAACAAAACAAAAACCATCCATCAGATCATTATCAAACTCGGGTTGTAAACGTACATTAATGCTATTTATCTTATTATCTCTGTAGGTTGATCAAGATAATCGTCACTTTTGAGAAATGTAATAAAACAGAAAAAGTCGTTTATCTCAGAACTAGGTTCAGTGGACTTACTCGGTTTTGTCAGCACACGGCAGAACAGTGATTCAAGGCGCACAGCTATAGTAAAGTTGTCGTAGCACGTCCGTCTATGGCCAAAGTGATCCGGGTTCGATTCCCGGCATGGGCGGTCTATTTTTTATTTTTTTTAAAATTCTTGTTTACTATTGTTTATTATGAACGTTGTAATGCTTTATTTCACTCTAATAATTTTTTTAATTGTGTAAAATAAAAAAATAAAATTTTATTTTTTTAAATCCAAGTGATCCGGGTTCGATTCCCGGCATGGGCGGTCTATTTTTTTATTTTTTTTATTTTTTTTTAAATTCTTGTTTACTATTGTTTATTATGAACGTTTTAATGTTTTATTTTACTCTAATATTTTTTTTAACTGTGTAAAATAAATAATTTTATTTTTTTTTTAAATCCACGTGCACAAGACAAAAACTTTCATACTGGGGGAGCGAGCCAGTCTGAAGAGTACTCGGGTCCAGCGCCAGCGTTTTTTTTTTATTATATTCCCATAATTATAAACCTGACCAGATCTTAGATGGTGAGCCGCACTGTATCTGTGTGTCTTTTGTTCTGGCAGAGAAAGTTACACCATCCCCTTGACATTGCTCTGCTTCAGACAGCAAGGGGGAAACTTAACAGGGGAAGTAACACCATCCCCTTGACATTGCTCTGCTTCAGACAGCAAGGGGGAAACTTAACAGGGGAAGTAACACCATCCCCTTGACATTGCTTTGCTTGAGACAGCAAGGGGGGAACTTAACAGGGGAAGTAACACCATCCCCTTGACATTGCTCTGCTTCAGACAGCAAGGGGGAAACTTAACAGGGGAAGTAACACCATCCCCTTGACATTGCTCTGCTTCAGACAGCAAGGGGGAAACTTAACAGGGGAAGTAACACCATCCCCTTGACATTGCTCTGCTTCAGACAGCAAGGGGGAAACTTAACATGGGAAGTAACACCATCCCCTTGACATTGCTCTGCTTCAGACAGCAAGGGGGAAACTTAACAGGGGAAGTAACACCATCCCCTTGACATTGCTCTGCTTCAGACAGCAAGGGGGAAACTTAACAGGGGAAGTAACACCATCCCCTTGACATTGCTCTGCTTCAGACAGCAAGGGGGAAACTTAACAGGGGAAGTAACACCATCCCCTTGACATTGCTCTGCTTCAGACAGCAAGGGGGAAACTTAACAGGGGAAGTAACACCATCCCCTTGACATTGCTCTGCTTCAGACAGCAAGGGGGAAACTTAACAGGGGAAGTAACACCATCCCCTTGACATTGCTCTGCTTCAGACAGCAAGGGGGAAACTTAACAGGGGAAGTAACACCATCCCCTTGACATTGCTCTGCTTCAGACAGCAAGGGGGGAACTTAACAGGGGAAGTAACACCATCCCCTTGACATTGCTCTGCTTCAGACAGCAAGGGGAAAACTTAACAGGGGAAGTAACACCATCCCCTTGACATTGCTTTGCTTCAGACAGCAAGGGGGAAACTTAACAGGGGAAGTAGCACCATCCCCTTGACATTGCTCTGCTTCAGACAGCAAGGGGGAAACTTAACAGGGGAAGTAACACCATCCCCTTGACATTGCTCTGCTTCAGACAGCAAGGGGGAAACTTAACAGGGGAAGTAACACCACCCCCTTGACATTGCTCTGCTTCAGACAGCAAGGGGGAAACTTAACAGGGGAAGTAGCACCATCCCCTTGACATTGCTCTGCTTCAGACAGCAAGGGGGAAACTTAACAGGGGAAGTAACACCATCCCCTTGACATTGCTCTGCTTCAGACAGCAAGGGGGAAACTTAACAGGGGAAGTAACTTTGTGTTCTTCCTGATCGCACGCATGTTTACACTGTTACTTCCCTTGGACTGATACTGTTCCCGTGCTTCTTCTGACAGAGATGTTATGGACATTGCCGTGATTATCCCAGTCCAGCGCCATGGATTGCAACACTTGTGATCGTTGTTCGTATAACAGAAACAGTGACACTGGCTTTTAATAGTCGATGAATAAAGACAAGGGCACACACACACAATCACTCTTTCTCATACACTATCTCCTTCTCTCTCACACACACATATTCTCTGTCTCACACACACATATTCTCTGTCTCACACACACACTCTGTCTCACACACATTCTCTCTCACACACACATATTCTCTGTCTCACACACACATATTCTCTGTCTCACACACACATATTCTCTGTCTCACACACACACTCTGTCTCACACACATTCTCTCTCACACACACAATCAATCTTTTTCATTCACTCTCTCCTTCTCACACACACACACACATTCTCTCACACACACAATCACTCTTTTTCATTCACTCTCTCCTTCTCTCACACACACACACACACATTCTCTCACACACACAATCACTCTTTTTCATTCACTCTCTCCTTCTCACACACACACACACATTCTCTCACACACACAATCACTCTTTTTCATTCACTCTCTCCTTCTCTCACACACACACACACACACACACACACACACACATTCTCTCTCACACACACAATCACTCTTTCTCATACACTCTCTCACACACACATTCTGTCTCACATACACAATCACTCTTTCTCATACACTCTCTCACACACACATTCTGTCTCACACACACAATCACTCTTTCTCATACACTCTCTCACACACACATTCTGTCTCACACACACAATCACTCTTTCTCATACACTCTCTCACACACACATTCTGTCTCACATACACAATCACTCTTTCTCATACACTCTCTCACACACACATTCTGTCTCACACACACAATCACTCTTTCTCATACACTATCTCACACACACATTCTGTCTCACATACACAATCACTTTCTCATACACTATCTCACACACACATTCTGTCTCACATACACAATCACTTTCTCATACACTCTCTCACACACACATTCTGTCTCACATACACAATCACTCTTTCTCATACACTCTCTCACACACACATTCTGTCTCACATACACAATCACTCTTTCTCATACACTCTCTCACACACACATTCTGTCTCACACACACAATCACTCTTTCTCATACACTCTCTCACACACACATTCTGTCTCACATACACAATCACTCTTTCTCATACACTCTCTCACACACACATTCTGTCTCACATACACAATCACTCTTTCTCATACACTCTCTCACACACACATTCTGTCTCACATACACAATCACTCTTTCTCATACACTCTCTCACACACACATTCTGTCTCACATACACAATCACTCTTTCTCATACACTCTCTCACACACACATTCTGTCTCACATACACAATCACTCTTTCTCATACACTCTCTCACACACACATTCTGTCTCACAAACACAATCACTCTTTCTCATACACTCTCTCACACACACATTCTGTCTCACACACACAATCACTCTTTCTCATACACACTCTCCTTCTCTCTCACACTCTCACACACACATTTACACACGGCAGAAAAAGGACTGTTGTAGACCAAATGTTTGCACGTTTCCTTTATTTTGTCGTGCCGAAACTGTCAACAGAAAAAGAAAACAACAAAATGTTTTAAAATTGAGAAATGCGTTCAAAATATTACACTCGCAAAAGAGCAATGTACAGATCATTATTGTTGCATACACAGACACGCCCACAAAGGAAATCTATTTTGGCAGATTTCATAAACCACAAAAACAATTTTAAACATAATTACACTATACAGCAATGTTTCAAGACCGCTTGATGTGAGGAAAAAACGAAAGAGACAACACAGGCATACACAATGTCAGTCGTGCGCATGGAGTGGACCATCTCTTGCTTCCGTTATGCAGTCAAACAAGCTAAATTCCTGACAAACTGAAGCGGCATGTCCACATCCTTAAACCGGCATGGGAATTGATTGAAAGAGAAATCTTGGTAAACAAGGCGGGTCCCCTGGAATTTGTCTGAAATTTAGCTTAAAATCGGTGCGATCTGGCTTGTTTCATAAACTTTACACAGCAACAAAACTAACCAAATTTAATACATGTTTTGTATTGCCAGTAACCAACGATCATTTTAATCCTTTAACTGAATTAATATTATATGAACACACTTACTCTTTGTTTGCAAAAGTGACTCAGGCGGGCGGCATCTCATTACAAGTGACTGAGGCGGGCGGCATCTCATTAAAAGTGACTCAGGCGGGCGGAATCTCATTACAAGTGACTCAGGTGGGCGGAATCTCATTAAAAGAAGGGACAGTTTCATGAAGGATAATGGTTTTTACCAGGCAGATTGTCTTTTTCAAATTTTGTTACTCACAAGAGGATTTTATTTTCTTGGAAATCCTCGGATCCTTGGAGAATTCCCATGCCTGCTTATTATAATGCTGATACCAGATTTAACAAGTGTTGACCATAACGTGTCAACACGCCGCCAGGGGGTGGGACATGGATACCGTCTCTGGGTCTGCTCAAACAGTTGGTCCGTCCCGGGACGGATTCCAATCTGCGACTTTAAGTCACGCAAAATTGCATTATTATGGCGAAACTTGCATATATTCATTAAAGAAATAACTTTTCTCGATTACACCTTTAAAATAAAACAATGCAGAAATCAAACCCAGCCACTAGCTGAACAGTAAAATGACTATAGCGCTGTGTTAGCATTCTTTCTTTACTTTATTTGGTGTTTAACGTCGTTTTCAACCACGAAGGTTATATCGCAACGGGGGAAGGGGGAAGATGGGATAAAGCCACTTGTCAATTGTTTCTTGTTCACAAAAGCACTAATCAAAAATTTGCTCCAGGGGCTTGCAACGTAGTACAATGTATTACCTTACTGGGAGAATGCAAGTTTCCAGTACAAAGGACTTAACATTTCTTACATACTGCTTGACTAAAATCTTTACAAAAATTGACTATATTCTATACAAGAAACACTTAACAAGGGTAAAAGGAGAAACAGAATCCGTAAGTCACCTCTTACGACATGCTAGGGAGCAACGGGTAAATTCTTTCTCGTCCCAACCAATATGGGAATCCCCCTAACCCGCGGGGGGGACTGTGTTAGCATTAGAAAAGCAACAAAGAAACACATACCAAAACAACAGCAATAAATGAAGTTTTGACTTTAAAATGAGACAGTCAAGTCACTTTAACAAAACAAAACCTACAGACTAGAGAGAGAATGGAACCACCTTCAGCTGAGTCATCAATACTCATCTGTTGGTACAACGTGAATGGTACAACTCTAACAATGACCAGTGCTTTGTTCAGCATAGCGTATTGAAGATGACCAGTGCTTTGTTCAGCATAGCGTATTGAAGATGACCAGTGCTATGTTCAGCATAGCGTATTGAAGATGACCAGTGCTTTGTTCAGCATAGCGTATTGAAGATGACCAGTGCTTTGTTCAGCATAGCGTATTGAAGATGACCAGTGCTTTGTTCAGCATAGCGTATTGAAGATGACCACAACCCAGGCCTCTCACGACCGCAACATCCCTGAATGGCGCGTGAAGACGACATCAAGGTCACAGTGTTCTATATGTCACCGTCTAGCTGCATACAGACACAAGGCACAAACTGTGGCTGGATTTCACACAAGGCACAAACTGTGGCTGGATTTCACACAAGGCACAAACTGTGGCTGGATTTCACACAAGGCACAAACTGTGGCTGGATTTCACACAAGGCACATACTGTGGCTGGATTTCGCACAAGGCACAAACTGTGGCTGGATTTCACACAAGGCACAAACTGTGGCTAGATTTCACACAAGGCACAAACTGTGGCTGGATTTCACTGTCTGGCTGCATATAGACACAAGACACAAACTGTGGCTGGATTTCACTGTCTAGCTGCATATAGACACTAGGCACAAACTGTGGCTGGATTTCACTGTCTAGCTGCATATAGACACAAGACACAAACTGTGGCTGGATTTCACTGTCTAGCTGCATATAGACACAAGGCACAAACTGTGGCTGGATTTCACTGTCTAGCTGCATACAGACACAAGGCACAAACTGTGGCTGGATTTCACTGTCTAGCTGCATATAGACACACTAGATGATTACCCGCTTCGCCGGGTACCGGCTTCGCCGAGAAGAAGTAGAGCCGAATACCAGGCTGCGCCTGGGACCCGGGTGTACGCCGGCTTCGCCGGCGCACGAAGAAAAGGAGATAAACGCGCAAAACACTGGAGACCTTCTAAAAATAGTAACGTGCAGTGACCTTCTAAAAATAGTAACGTAGTAACGGGAATATGGATTGACGCCACACGGAGGAAGGGAGATAATCGCGGCTGAAAACACTGGAGAAGATAAGGAAGAGTTACTGGTAGTGGATCCCGATCAAAAAAAAAAAAAAACAAACAAAATCGGTTCAGCGCGCACAGCGCTGCCCGCTGAGAGCACGTGTTGAAATATCTCATCGATGAGGTTGTGTCAGGGTGTAGCTGAATACGGTGTCCAAATTTGAAAAAGATCCACCGAAAACTTTGGCCGTGCATCGCGAACAGACAGACAGACAGACAGAGAGACAGACACACAGACACACAGACACAAGTCGTATATATATATACTAGATGAATACCCGCTTCGCCGGGTACCGGCTTCGCCGGGAAGAAGTAGAGCCGAATACCAGGCTGCGCCTGGGACCCGGCTTTGCCGGGTGTACGCCGGCTTTGCCGGCGCACCACACGGAGGAAGGGAGACAAACGCGGCTGAAAACACTGGAGAAGATAAGGAAGAGTTACTGGGAATGGATCGAGAGAAAAACCAAAATCGCTTCAGCGCTGCGCGCGAAAAACCAAAATCGGTTCAGCGCTGCGCGCTGAGAGCACGTGGTGAAATATCTCATCGACCAGATTTTGTGCAGGGTGTATCTAAATATGGACACCAAATTTGAAGCAGATCCATCGAGAACTTTGGCCGTGCATGGCGAACAATCACACACACACACACACACACACACACACACACACAGACACTAGTCGTATATATATATAGATGGCACACACTGTGGCTGGATTTCACTGTCTAGCTGCATATAGACACAAGACACAAACTGTGGCTGGATTTCACTGTCTAGCTGCATACAGACACAAGGCACAAACTGTGGCTGGATTTCACACAAGGCACAAACTGTGGCTGGATTTCACACAAGGCACAAACTGTGGCTGGATTTCACTGTCTAGCTGCATATAGACACAAGGCACAAACTGTGGCTGGATTTCACTGTCTAGCTGCATATAGACACAAGGCACAAACTGTGGCTGGATTTCACTGTCTAGCTGCATATAGACACAAGGCACAAACTGTGGTTGGATTTCACACAAGGCACAAACTGTGGCTGGATTTCACACAAGGCACAAACTGTGGTTGGATTTCACACAAGGCACAAACTGTGGCTGGATTTCACTGTCTAGCTGCATATAGACACAAGGCACAAACTGTGGCTGGATTTCACTGCCTAGCTACATATAGACACAAGGCACAAACTGTGGCTGGATTTCACTGTCTAGCTGCATATAGACACAAGGCACAAACTGTGGCTGGATTTCACTGTCTAGCTGCATAGAGACACAAGGCACAAACTGTGGCTGGATTTCACTGTCTAGCTGCATATAGACACAAGACACACACTGTGGCTGGATTTCACTGTCTAGCTGCATATAGACACAAGGCACAAACTGTGGCTGGATTTCACTGCCTAGCTACATATAGACACAAGGCACAAACTGTGGCTGGATTTCACTGCCTAGCTACATATAGACACAAGACACAAACTGTGGCTGGATTTCACTGTCTAGCTACATATAGACACAAGACACACACTGTGGCTGGATTTCACTGTCTAGCTGCATACAGACACAAGACACAAACTGTGGCTGGATTTCACTATCTAGCTGCATATAGACACAAGACACAAACTGTGGCTGGATTTCACTGTCTAGCTGCATACAGACACAAGACACAAACTGTGGCTGGATTTCACTATCTAGCTGCATATAGACACAAGGCACACACTGTGGCTGGATTTCACTGTCTAGCTGCATATAGACACAAGACACAAACTGTGGCTGGATTTCACTGTCTAGCTGCATACAGACACAAGACACAAACTGTGGCTGGATTTCACTATCTAGCTGCATATAGACACAAGGCACACACTGTGGCTGGATTTCACTGTCTAGCTGCATACAGACACAAGACACAAACTGTGGCTGGATTTCACTATCTAGCTGCATATAGACACAAGGCACACACTGTGGCTGGATTTCACTGTCTAGCTGCATATAGACACAAGGCACACACTGTGGCTGGATTTCACTGTCTAGCTGCATATAGACACAAGGCACAAACTGTGGCTGGATTTCACTGTCTAGCTGCATATAGACACAAGGCACAAACTGTGGCTGGATTTCACTGTCTAGCTGCATACAGACACATGACACAAACTGTGGCTGGATTTCACTGTCTAGCTGCATATAGACACAAGGCACAAACTGTGGCTGGATTTCACTGTCTAGCTGCATATAGACACAAGGCACAGACTGTGGCTGGATTTCACTGTCTAGCTGTAGACACAAGGCACAAACTGTGGCTGGATTTCACTGTCTAGCTGCATATAGACACAAACTGTGGCTGGATTTCACTGTCTAGCTGCATATAGACACAAGGCACACACTGTGGCTGGATTTCACTGTCTAGCTGCATATAGACACAAGGCACACACTGTGGCTGGATTTCACTGTCTAGCTGCATATAGACACAAGGCACAAACTGTGGCTGGATTTCACTGTCTAGCTGTATATAGACACAAGGCACAAACTGTGGCTGGATTTCACTGTCTAACTGCATATAGACACAAGGCACAAACTGTGGCTGGATTTCACTGTCTAGCTGTATATAGACACAAGGCACAAACTGTGGCTGGATTTCACTGTCTAGCTGCATACAGACACACGGCACAAACTGTGGCTGGATTTCACTGTCTAGCTGTATATAGACACAAGGCACAAACTGTGGCTGGATTTCACTGTCTAGCTGCATATAGACACAAGGCACACACTGTGGCTGGATTTCACTGTCTAGCTGTATATAGACACAAGGCACAAACTGTGGCTGGATTTCACTGTCTAGCTGCATATAGACACAAGGCACAAACTGTGGCTGGATTTCACTGTCTAGCTGCATATAGACACAAGGCACACACTGTGGCTGGATTTCACTGTCTAGCTGCATATAGACACAAGGCACAAACTGTGGCTGGATTTCACTGTCTAGCTGTATATAGACACAAGGCACAAACTGTGGCTGGATTTCACTGTCTAGCTGCATATAGACACAAGGCACACACTGTGGCTGGATTTCACTGTCTAGCTGCATATAGACACAAGGCACAAACTGTGGCTGGATTTCACTGTCTAGCTGCATATAGACACAAGGCACAAACTGTGGCTGGATTTCACAGTCTAGCTGCATATAGACACAAGGCACAAACTGTGGCTGGATTTCACTGTCTAGCTGCATATAGACACAAGGCACACACTGTGGCTGGATTTCATTGTCTAGCTGCATATAGACACAAGGCACAAACTGTGGCTGGATTTCACTGTCTAGCTGCATATAGACACAAGGCACACACTGTGGCTGGATTTTACTGTCTAGCTGCATATAGACACAAGGCACTAACTGTGGCTGGATTTCACTGTCTAGCTGCATATAGACACAAGGCACAAACTGTGGCTGGATTTCACAGTCTAGCTGCATATAGACACAAGGCACAAACTGTGGCTGGATTTCACTGTCCAGCTGCATATACTGATATAGACACAAGGCACAAACTGTGGCTGGATTTCACTGTCTAGCTGCATATAGACACAAGGCACAAACTGTGGCTGGATTTTACTAGTAAACTGAGTGAAGCCATGCAACAAACGACGGCTCTGGCACGTTAACGTCCTCCCCTCCTAGGTGACTTGAAGTACACCATCAAAGACCTTTTTAGGCTTTCACAGTGATGGCGCTAGTATATTTTTAAACCGGTACGCAAACTTTTATGCTGCAAACAGTCCACAAAAAAACGGTAGGCTGGTCATTGGAAACGGTAAGAGTCCAACTCAGAGTACTGGTTTTGTTGTTTTACCGGCTTAAAAAACCGGTAGTTCAAATATCGACCGGTAGGTCATACCGGCAGCCATTTTTGTTCCGGTATTTTCTCATTTCAACCAGTACAGGTAATTACCGGCTAACGCCGATACTGCTTCAGTTTCATTTAGAATATACATCATTCCTTGACTCGGTCACATACCCAAGTCCATTGGGCGACTGTATTGTTTGGACAGTGGATGTGTTTTGCTCAATTCATTTGGCAGACTTGACATCAGTATAACTTAAAACATTACTTGAAACAAGAAGTAAATAGTCTGCACAGGAAGCAGCCAGGCCGTTGAACCTTGGCATGCGTTAACTTGAATGATCTTGTCATCTAGGTATGGCATGCGTTAACTTGAATGATCTTGTCATCTAGGTATGGCATGCGTTAACTTGAATGATCTTGTAATCTAGGTATGGCATGCGTTAACTTGAATGATCTTGTATCTAGGCATGGCATGCGTTAACTTAAATGATCTTGTCATCTAGGCATGGTATGCGTTAACTTGAATGATCTTGTCATCTAGGCATGGCATGCGTTAACTTGAATGATCTTGTCATCTAGGCTTGGCATGCGTTAACTTGAATGATCTTGTAATCTAGGCATGGCATGCGTTAACTTGAATGATCTTGTCATCTAGGCATGGCATGCGTTAACTTAAATGATCTTGTAATCTAGGCATGCGTTAACTTGAATGATCTTGTAATCTAGGTATGGCATGCGCTAACTTGAATGATCTTGTCATCTAGGCATGGCATGCGTTAACTTGAATGATCTTGTCATGTAGGCATGCGTTAACTTAAATGATCTTGTTATCTAGACATGGCATGCGTTAACTTAAATGATCTTGTCATCTAGGCATGGCACGCGTTAACTTGAATGATCTTGTCATCTAGGCATGGCATGCGTTAACTTGAATGATCTTGTCATCTAGGCATGGCATGCGTCAACTTGAATGATCTTGTCATCTAGGTATGGCATGCGTCAACTTGAATGATCTTGTCATCTAGGCATGGCATGCGTCAACTTGAATGATCTTGTCATCTAGGCATGGCATGCGTCAACTTGAATGATCTTGTCATCTAGGCATGGCATGCGTCAACTTGAATGATCTTGTCATCTAGGCATGGCATGCGTTAACTTGAATGATCTTGTCATCTAGGCATGGCATGCGTTAACTTGAATGATCTTGTCATCTAGGCATGGCATGCGTTAACTTGAATGATCTTGTAATCTAGGCATGGCATGCATTAACTTGAATGATCTTGTCATCTAGGCATGGCATGCGTTAACTTGAATGATCTTGTCATCTAGGCATGGCATGCGTCAACTTGAATGATCTTGTCATCTAGGTATGGCATGCGTCAACTTGAATGATCTTGTCATCTAGGCATGGCATGCGTCAACTTGAATGATCTTGTCATCTAGGCATGGCATGCGTCAACTTGAATGATCTTGTCATCTAGGTATGGCATGCGTTAACTTGAATGATCTTGTCATCTAGGCATGGCATGCGTTAATTTAAATGATCTTGTCATCTAGACATGGCATGCGTTAACTTGAATGATCTTGTCATCTAGGCATGGTATGCGTTAACTTGAATGATCTTGTCATCTAGGCATGGCATGCGTTAACTTGAATGATCTTGTCATCTAGGTATGGCATGCGTTAACTTGAATGATCTTGTCATCTAGGTATGGCATGCGTTAACTTGAATGATCTTGTCATCTAGGTATGGCATGCGTTAACTTGAATGATCTTGTAATCTAGGTATGGCATGCGTTAACTTGAATGATCTTGTCATCTAGGCATGGCATGCGTTAACTTGAATGATCTTGTCATCTAGGCATGGCATGCGTTAACTTGAATGATCTTGTAATCTAGGCATGGCATGCGTTAACTTGAATGATCTTGTCATCTAGGTATGGCATGCGTTAACTTGAATGATCTTGTCATCTAGGCATGGCATGCGTTAACTTGAATGATCTTGTCATCTAGGCATGGCATGCGTTAACTTGAATGATCTTGTCATCTAGGCATGGCATGCGTTAACTTGAATGATCTTGTCATCTAGGCATGGCATGCGTTAACTTGAATGATCTTGTCATCTAGGCATGGCATGCGTTAACTTGAATGATCTTGTCATCTAGGCATGGCATGCGTTAACTTGAATGATCTTGTCATCTAGGCATGGCATGCGTCAACTTGAATGATCTTGTCATCTAGGTATGGCATGTGTTAACTTGAATGATCTTGTCATCTAGGCATGGCATGCGTCAACTTGAATGATCTTGTCATCTAGGTATGGCATGTGTTAACTTGAATGATCTTGTCATCTAGGCATGGCATGCGTTAACTTGAATGATCTTGTCATCTAGGCATAGCATGCGTTAACTTAAATGATCTTGTCATCTAGGCATGGCATGCGTTAACTTGAATGATCTTGTCATCTAGGATTGGCATGCGTTAACTTAAATGATCTTGTCATCTAGACATGGCATGCGTTAACTTGAATGATCTTGTCATCTAGGCATGGTATGCGTTAACTTGAATGATCTTGTCATCTAGGTATGGCATGCGTTAACTTGAATGATCTTGTCATCTAGGCATGGCATGCGTTAACTTGAATGATCTTGTAATCTAGGCACGGCATGCGTTAACTTGAATGATTTTGTAATCGAGGCACGGCATGCGTTAACTTGAATGATCTTGTAATCTAGGCATGGCATGCGTTAACTTAAATGATCTTGTTATCTAGACATGGCATGCGTTAACTTAAATGATCTTGTCATCTAGGCATGGCACGCGTTAACTTGAATGATCTTGTAATCTAGGCATGGCATGCGTTAACTTGAATCAGAATGATCTTGTAATCAAGGCATGGCATGCGTTAACTTAAATGATCTTGTCATCTAGGCATGCGTTAACTTGAATGATCTTGTAATCTAGGTATGGCATGCGCTAACTTGAATGATCTTGTCATCTAGGCATGGCATGCGTTAACTTGAATGATCTTGTCATGTAGGCATGCGTTAACTTGAATGATCTTGTCATCCAGGCATGGCTTGCGTTAACTTGAATGATCTTGTAATCTAGGTATGGCATGCGTTAACTTGAATGATCTTGTAATCTAGGCATGGTATGCGTTAACTTGAATGATCTTGTAATCTAGGCATGGCATGCATTAACTTGAATGATCTTGTCATCTAGGCATGGCATGCGTTAACTTGAATGATCTTGTAATCTAGGCATGGCATGCGTTAACTTGAATCAGAATGATCTTGTAATCTAGGCATGGCATGCGTTAACTTGAATGATCTTGTCATCTAGGCATGCGTTAACTTGAATGATCTTGTAATCTAGGTATGGCATGCGCTAACTTGAATGATCTTGTCATCTAGGCATGGCATGCGTTAACTTGAATGATCTTGTCATGTAGGCATGCGTTAACTTGAATGATCTTGTCATCTGGGCATGGCTTGCGTTAACTTGAATGATCTTGTAATCTAGGTATGGCATGCGTTAACTTAAATGATCTTGTAATCTAGGCATGGTATGCGTCAACTTGAATGATCTTGTCATCCAGGCATGGCATGCGTTAACTTAAATGGAAAATTTCCTAGATAAATTTTCATTTAATTAATATACTTACCTGAATCACATTAGCATTGAGTCACCTGAGATGCTTATCACTGAAAAACGCTTACCCGGCTAAAATATTTTAAAGGGAAGCAACCCCATCACCAAAACGAAAGTGAAAGTAGCTTTGGTAATGGGCCAGCACACTGGGAGTTACCTCCCATACAGGTGTTTGCCACGTCACTTCCTCCAGTAACACGTGCCTATTCTCATACGGTCTTAGAAAATCTTAAAACCATATGCGGGGCAGGTGGGAGGGAATACAGTATGTGATTCGGGTAAGTATATTAATTAAATGAAAATTTATCTAGGAAATTTTCCATTAAATAACATATTCTTACTCCGAATCACATTAGCAGATAACATCAACAAGGCGGTGGGCTAGAAATGAATCAAAACTCACCATCAAGTTCTGGACAGGAACTGACCTGCTGCTAAGAGCGCTGGAAGGCCTCTGGAGCCATCCTGTCGAAGGGCCGAGACGTCCCGAAGATAAAAGTTTATGCAAACATCTTCAGAAACGCCAAAACGCAATAGTCAGCACCTCCTCTAGACATCTGGGGCGCAGTACTGCCAGAGAGGATGCCCACGCCCTCATTTCATGGGCTCGGGCCGAGTCAAGTGGCAAGGAGGGCATGACCCCCCCCCCCCCCCCTCTTTGTGCGACTCCACTCATAAGCTTGCTTAATGAGCGAGGACACCCACCAGGCCAACGATACCTTCGACAAAACTTACTCGCGCCTAGAAAAGGGCGAGATAAACAGCAACTTCTGAGAACTAGACCGAAACGGCTGAGTCCGGGCTAAGTACAGACGAAGAGCCCACACAGGGCAATTGACCGAATCAAGGTCATCCGGGGCCAACGCGCTGATCAGAGCCTTGACTCTAACCAGCAGAGAGGCCTGCCCCGGAGACTGATTCTTGGCCAGGAAAACGGGCCGGAAACGCAAATATGCGGAACCGTCCGACTAAAGGAGATATCTCCAGGCTGACCCGACAGGGCGTGGACCTCTCTACCCCGTCGGGCCGTTGCCAACAAAAGAAGAACCAGCGCTTTGCGAGTGACATTGAACAGAATGGCCTCGCTCAAAGGCTCAAAATCCGCAGAACGTAGGAATTCCAGGATTAAAAACAAGTCCCACTTGGGAGCGGGCAAACGAGCTTTAGCTTCCTTAAGAGCAGCCCTTATTAAAGACTGCAGCTATAACGCCCCCGACTCGAACAGACCGACCGATCTGCTTAAGAGTCTCCGAGATAGCGAAGCGCCGGACCCTCAACGAGGAGACTGAGGCGCCCTGCGAAGACATGAAAGAGAGGCGGTTGGCGACCTGAATAGAACGCGGAGCCACCGAACTCACCCCTTTAGCTGAACACCAGGCAGTCCATGCCTTCCAGTGGGAAGCATAAACTGACGAGGTGGACGCTCTAAACGAGCGAGCCACCAAGTCCAGACGGATGGAAGCCATCAGAAGAGGCAAAGTGGAGCGAATCTGAGCTTGGAGCTTGTCCACCCTTCTCTGAGAAGGCTGGACAGTCCACGTGACCTTGTCGAAAGACATCCCCAGATAAGTGAATGTCTGTGACAGGGTCAGCTCCGACTTTCCCCGGTTGATCGAGAACCCCAACAAATTGGATTCTCGAAGAACCATCAGGGTATCTTGCGAATAGCCGCTCTGGGACTGGTTCATGATGAATCAGTCGTCCAGATAAGCCCGCAGGAGGATACCCTAGGACCTCACCAGTGCACAGACCTGTCTCACCACCATGGTGAAAATCCATGGTGCGAGGGACAGCCCGAAAGGGAGTGCACGAAACTGGTAGATCTGATCTCCCCCACCGGAAACAAAGCCATTTTCGGTCGGCCGGATGCATAAGAAAGAAAGTATGCGTCCGTGAGATCGATCGAGGTCACTCAGTCTCCTGGGCGGAGAGAGTCTCGGACAGGGGCTGGCGTCTCCATCTTGACTTTTATCTCACTCAAGCGAGCGTTGAGGAGAGATAAATCCAACACGGGACGCCGACCTCCTGACGCTTTGGGAACGGCAAAAAGGCGCCCTTAAATCCCAGGGAGCAATGGATCCGAACTCTCTCCACCGCGCCCTTCTGCTCCAGGGAGGCAATCTCCGACTGCAAGACGGAAAGTGCTTCCTGCGAGAAGAGGGGCTTGAACCGCGGCGGCACTCGGGTAAGAGGCGCCTTTACCTGCCGCCAGAGCAGGCGGAAACCCGATCTCACAACTCCCACAATTCATTGGCTGTCTACTACCGACATCCAATGAGAAAGCGCACGGGAGGGGCCTCCCGCCATCACCAAGGTGGAAGGCGGGAGGGAGGTGAGATCAGGAGCGCTTCATTGGGGGTGTGGCTTACTCCCGGAGCCGCCACACCCCCTCCCCGATGCCGTCCTCTTCTTCCCGCCACGGGCGACCGGCAGAGCCTGCCGCTTCTGAGCTGGCTTGGGGTTCGACAATGTCTGAGCCTGCTTATGCTTAGAAAGCTTAGACTGTTTCACCCCCTGCAGAGTTAAGTCGAGGAACTGACTGTCCTTGATCGACTGAATCTCCTTCTGTCTGGCATCTATTGCCAGAGAACAGAAGCGAAATTCCTCTGAGACCGGGGAGACTCTCAAGGTCTCCCTAGTAGCCAGCTCCGTGAACTGGGACTGCGAGAGGAAGAGATCCCTCCTACAGAGGACCATATGGGTGTACTGTAGGGAGGAAAGACGCAATTGTTCCTCATTGACCTTGGCCAAGGCGGTCAAAAGCGCAGAGACGTCCGCATTTTGTTCTTCACTGAAAGGAAAAGGAACCAGCGAATCGGGCAATGTCCGAGACAGAGTCCGAACAAGAGTCTCCACAACGGAGGACAGATCGATCTGCCGACGTCCAAACTCCTCGCCAAGAGGAGGAAAGCCTCAGAAACCGGCAGAACCGATCATGCTAGATCGGTTTAGCCAGAAAAGGCAGTAAATCCCGGAGAACCGGAAGGGTAGCCCTAGGGAGTGCAAAAGACGCCAGCCAGCTCTGGCTCTGAGTGGGCAAGCTAAGCTTCCTATTGCCCGTAGGCACAAAGGAAGAGGCTTGAGAAGCCGACGCCACCCACTGCTGAGCTGGTTCCGGAACTGGACCAAAAGGAAGCAGTAACGGAACAGGCACTGGCCGAATACCACTCCCCGCATATGCTGGACGAACCAGCGAATGCAAAAGTTGGTAAGCCACTGACGGAGACTCGGCGAACCGGAAGGAAGACACATCCTCCTGTGCCGCCCGAAAGGCGTACGCTGAAATCCACCCTCTGGTATCTAGAAGGAAGCACCAGAAGAGGAAGCAGCGTGTCCGGCCGAAACCGGAAGTGTAGCCGACTAAACCGCGCAATGCGGAATTGAAGGCTGCACTGGTTGACTTCGTGATCCGAAAGGACCAGAAGTCAGTGAATCTCCATACTGCCGCAGCCGCCATAGCGTGCCTGCGTGGACAGATCATCCCTTCCGGCGAGTGCCGGTACGGTAGTGCAGCCGACAGAAACGCGCAATGCGGAAGCGAAGGCTGCACTGAAACCAAAACACTGAAACCAAAACACACCAGTTCCGGAAGCAGAAGCATGCCCTGGCAAACCGGAGACCGGAAATGCCTGTGCACGAACATCATCCTGCAGCCCAGAACCTTGTGAAGGTAAAGGGTAGGCAGGACGACCATCCGCCAAAACCGGAGCTGGATGAGCTGACGTCACTCCCCCATCAGAGTGGAGTGATGTCTGTTCAAGCCTAGGCCTAACTGGCCGGAAGGCGTACGCTGGAATCCACCCACTGGTATCCGGAAGGAAGCACCAGAAGAGGAAGCAGCGTGTCCGGCCGAAACCGGAAATGTAGCCGTCGGAACCGCGCAATGCGGAAGTGAAGGCTGCACTGGTTGACTTCGCGATCCGGAAGGACCGGAAGTCAGTGAATACTCCATCCTACCGCAGCCGCCGTAGCGTGCCTGCGTGGACGGATCATCACTTCCGGCGAGTGCCGGTAGCGTAGCCGACGGAACCGCGCAATGCGGAAGCGAAGGCTGCACTGGTTGACTTCGCGATCCGGAAGGACCGGAAGTCAGTGAATACTCCATCCTGCCGCGACCGCCTTAGCGTGCCGGAGCGGACGGATCATCACTTCCGGCAAGTGCCGGAAATGCGGCAGCCGAAACCGACTGCCGCCGCTGTTCGATCAAATCCGGGGCCTCGTAGGTTATCGCCGGAAATGAAAGATCAGCATGGTATCGGTCGTGACCCGATGCGAAAAGAGCTGTCTCCCGAGAGAGAACGTCCAGGCGCCTCACGAGGGCTATCGGACCAGCTCAGCTTACCAGCCGCAGCAGAAGAGGACGCTGCTCCAAACCGGCAAAGGAAGGCAAAGACACGGAAGCCAACGCCCGGACGTCACTGCCAGATGCCGGAAACGCCAAAAAACTGGCGACGGAACGCTGGAACTCTGCCTGCACCAAGCTGCGGATTCCCGGAACCAGTGTCTTAAACAGAAAGGAACCAACGCACCCTGCACAGGTGCTAACAACGAGGACGAAGTCTCCGTAGTAGAGAACCGGAGCAGACGTAAAAGTAGCGCTAGGCGCCACAAAAGATAGCAGAAGAAGTAACAGCGCTAGGCGCCGAAATAGATACAGACAAAAAGAGATACGTACTTGGTCTGTAAAAGTAAAACTGCTAAAGAAGAAGCCTTAGGCTTAAATTACCCCTTAGGGTCCGACTTGCAACAGCGCTTGTCTGAATCAGACATGCTGTCAAATCCATGTAAACAACACGAAAACATTTTACTGAACATAAGTCTAAACGACTGAAAAACTCAGTAAAAAACAAACACTATCGTGTCAACAAAATACAATAGCTACACTTGCCCAACAAAAACAGAGGCACGTAAAGCTACAAACAAAGTCACACGAGCTAGTAAACTAACTCACACCACAAAATGGCGAAACACGCAAGTCACTGACACACTGACAAGTCAACAACGCGTGGCAACGCGAAAAAATGTACTGAAACGTAAGTCTAAACGACTGAAAACACAGTAAACACACACTCTTTCGCGTCAACAAAAAACGATAGCTACACTTGCCCAACAAAAACAGAGGCACGTAGAGCTACAAACAAAGTCACACGAGCTAGAAACAAGCTCACACAACAAAATGGCGAAACACGCAAGTAACTGACACACAAGTCAACAACGCGTGACAACGCGAAAAAATTTACTGAAACGTAAGTCTAAACGACTGAAAACACAGTAAACACACACTCTTTCGCGTCAACAAAATACTATAGCTACACTTGCCCAAAACAGAAAGGGGCACGCAGAGCTACGAGCAAAGTCACACGAGCTAGCTAACTAACTCGCACAACAAAATGGCTAAACACGCAAGTCACTGACACACAAGTCCGCAAAAAACGGACAAAGTACAGTAACGAAAACAGCGCAAAAAACCAACAACAAACGGGAACGAGCTCACCAAACTGTAGGCAAGGCGAGCAGAAAAGCTGGGTAACGTGGCCGGCGGGTGTCACTCAAACACACAAGGTCAGCCACAGAGCGTCAAAAAGTGAACCGTCCTCTCCGAGGTGAAAAGATCGTATAAGAATAGGCACGTGTTACTGGAGGAAGTGACGTGGCACACACCCGTATGGGAGGTAACTCCCAGTGTGCTGGCCCATTACCAAAGCTACTTTCACTTTCGTTTTGGTGATGGGGTTGCTTCCCTTTAAAATTTTTAGCCGGGTAAGCGTTTTTCAGTGATAAGCATCTCAGGTGACTCAATGCTAATGTGATTCGGAGTAAGAATATGTTATTTAATGATCTTGTTATCAAGGCATACGTTTCAGTTGAATGATCTTGTTATCAAGGCATACGTTTCAGTTGAATGATCTTGTTATCTAGGCATACGTTTCAGTTGAATGATCTTGTTATCAAGGCATACGTTTCAGTTGAATGATCTTGTTATCTAGGCATACGTTTCAGTTGAATGATCTTGTCATCTAGGCATACGTTTCAGTTGAATGATGTTCTAATGTGGGTAAAATCAGGTAAAAGCCTGAACAGATCTGTCTTTTCTTTATTTGGTGTTTAACGTCGTTTTCAACCGCTGAACAGATCTGTCATGATGAAAAGAATCATTTACCAAGAGAAAGACTTAGTCTTTACATATAAGGTGTTCCGTCTGAAATGCTGCCCAACAGGCAACAAGTAAGTTCCGTCTGAAACTGGCAGTGACACATACCTTGATATGCCTGTTAGCACCGAATGGAATTCACTTCAATGTTCTTTTACATATTACATAATTAGCTGCAGGAAAGCAAAAAGAATAATGACCAGACTGACGGCTATAGTTTCACCAAGCTAAAAATGACCACACACACATGTAATTATAATGATGCCACAGTAACAAAGAGGCTGGCACAGCAATAATTGCACCGTGTTCACAAGTAAATACATCAACAATGCACACACGCTTCCACTGCGACACGGCCAGGCATTCAAGTTGTAACAAACTAGTATAAACAAAATTACAAATGTACACGATTTTTGTAAACAAGAAGTATTTTCCGGTAAAATTCTGAAGGCTGTCTTTGGCGTGAACCTTCCCCCACTGTGCAAAAAGTTTGGCAGATCTCACAAAATGAAGGCACATTTTTCTGTGATTTGAAAAAATATTCTGTGATTTGTCAACAGCTGATGCCAGGCGACACCCCTGAAGATGACATTGATGATTTCTACAAAAGAGCTCATAAACTTTTGAAATAAACTGTTGAATACCAAATGACATGGTTCGACCAAGGAAAAATGTCACAACCTAACTCTATAAGAGCTGACATCGAGGACTGTTCATAGGAACAACAATTTTATTGAATAGAAAAAATGACCGAGAACACTTTTCGTCAAACTGAAAACAATTCTGATCTTCAAAATAAAATTAAAACAATGAGAGAGTTGAACACACCAATTTCTTTCTCAACTTTCTAACTAGGGCAGCCATGTTTTTTCCCTCACATTCAATAGGACATTCTCCCTCTGTGCAGTAAAACCACGTCATAACACAAGAACCGCATCAACATTTGTAAAAACACAAATTGAGAAACGCACAGCACTTCCTGATAGAGATGCTATTTGCCCTTCCTTCATGAAAGAACACACTCTGGTGAAGTGTCCAACCTCAAGTGTAACCTCACCTTTGCAGTTACTAGAGTCAACACCCATGATTCTTGGCAAGTCAGACCAAGCTGTGGGCAGGCTTTAACGGAACTATAACACATGTCAGCAAAATGATACTGCATACCAAGTTCAACACCCATGTTTCTTGGCAAGTCAGAGCGTCTTTATCAGCACAATATTAGCAGGCAATAATGTCAACACCCACATTCAGGCAAATCAGAACCCAAGTTGGGGAAGTTCTTATCAGCACGATGTTACAGGGTACTAATATCAACGTCCATGTTTGGCAAATCAAAAACTCAGATGGGAGATGTCTTTATCAGCCATATGTTAGCGTGTACCAGTGTCAAGGCCCACATTTAGGCAAATCAGAATTCAACTTCGAGAAGTCTGGGTCCCAATGTCAACACCCACGTTTGGGCAGGTGGGAGCCCAGCTTGGGGAAGTCCTTATCGAAGGGCGAGGGGTCCTTCTTGGCGAGACGAGGGTAGTCCTCCACCATGAGGACAATGTTGCGACAGATGGGACACGTACGTTCCCCCTGCTCCTTCACCCACTTGTCAATACACTGCACACACACACACAACAACCACCATGAGCACGATGGTACGACAGATGGGACACGTACGTTCCCCCTGCTCCTTCACCCACTTGTCAACACACTGCACACACACACACACACACACACAACCACCATGAGCACGATGGTACGACAGATGGGACACGTAAGTTCCCCCTGCTCCTTCACCCACTTGTCAACACACTGCACACACACAACAACCACCATGAGCACGATGGTACGACAGATGGGATACGTAAGTTCCCCCTGTTCCTTCACCCACTTGTCAATACACTGCACACACACAACAGACGCTGTCAGCTGCAATCCATGTTGGCCACACATTCTCGGCCCACTCCGCCTCGTGAAAACACCTCGTGAGTTCGCCTCGTCGTCTCACATTCCCAACTGACATTATAGGCCAGTCACTAGCGAGGGGTAAGTCTGTAACACGTGGTCAAGGAGCATGTGTAGAAAGCTTGCCTCACTTATAGCAAGAGGATTCAACTGTTCACAATCCATACAAACCATACAATCCATACAAACCCGACAGAGTTATTTCCAGACTTTGTCACTCAAACATTCTATTGTGTATGTACGTCTGTGTTTGGTCCTGTAGACATTCTATCATTGTGTATGTACGTCTGTGTTTGGTCCTTTAAACATTCTATTGTGTATGTACGTCTGTGTTTGGTCCTGTAAACATTCTATCTGTATGTACGTCTGTGTTTGGTCCTGTAGACATTCTATCATTGTGTATGTACGTCTGTGTTTGGTCCTTTAAACATTCTATTGTGTATGTACGTCTGTGTTTGGTCCTGTAAACATTCTATCTGTATGTACGTCTGTGTTTGGTCCTGTAGACATTCTATTGTGTTTGTACGTCTGTGTTTGGT
Organism: Littorina saxatilis; assembly: GCF_037325665.1. Lineage (NCBI taxonomy): Eukaryota > Metazoa > Mollusca > Gastropoda > Littorinimorpha > Littorinidae > Littorina > Littorina saxatilis. The sequence goes on along the minus strand of NW_027129472.1, from coordinate 7,018 downwards.
CCTGTAAACATTCTATTGTGTATGTACGTCTGTGTTTGGTCCTGTAAACATTCTATTGTGTATGTACGTCTGTGTTTGAACCTGTAGACATTCTATTGTGTATGTACGTCTGTGTTTGGTCCTGTAAACATTCTATTGTGTATGTACGTCTGTGTTTGGTCCTGTAAACATTCTATTGTGTATGTACGTCTGTGTTTGGTCCTGTAAACATTCTATTGTGTATGTACGTCTGTGTTTGGTCCTGTAGACATTCTATTGTGTATGTACGTCTGTGTTTGGTCCTGTAAACATTCTATTGTGTATGTACGTCTGTGTTTGGTCCTGTAAACATTCTATCTGTATGTACGTCTGTGTTTGGTCCTGTAGACATTCTATTGTGTATGTACGTCTGTGTTTGGTCCTGTAGACATTCTATTGTGTATGTACGTCTGTGTTTGGTCCTGTAAACATTCTATTGTGTATGTACGTCTGTATTTGGTTCTGTAAACATTATATCTGTATGTACGTCTGTGTTTGGTCCTGTAGACATTCTATTGTGAATGTACGTCTGTGTTTGGTCCTGTAGACATTCTATTTTTAATGTACGTCTGTGTTTGGTCCTGTAAACATTCTATTGTGTATGTACGTCTGTGTTTGGTCCTGTAGACATACTATTGTGTATGTACGTCTGTGTTTGGTCCTGTAGACATTCTATTGTGTATTTACGTCTGTGTTTGGTCCTGTAAACATTCTATTTTTAATGTACGTCTGTGTTTGGTCCTGTAAACATTCTATTGTGTATGTACGTCTGTGTTTGGTCCTGTAAACATTGTTTTGTGTATGTACGTCTGTGTTTGGTCCTGTAGACATTATATTGTGTATGTACGTCTGTGTTTGGTCCAGTAGACATTCTTTTGTGTATGTACGTCTGTGTTTGGTCCTGTAAACATTCTATTTTGTATGTACGTCTGTGTTTGGTCCTGCAAACATCCTACTTCAAGTCATTTGATGAAGCCATTTTTAAAGGTACGTGCATTTACAATCCAGCGGATGCCTGAAAGTAGTATATGTGATATTTTATACACCTAAACTAATCCCTGAATAAAATTGTTTCCATTTCTCTGCATTCACCTTGAATAAAATGTTTCCTCCTTCGGTCGACGATTGCCAGCTCGCTTCAGATTTCTAGAGGAGAAAAAAACGAGCAAAATTATGCTGTCACAAACAGTAACAAGTCACACACACACACACACACACACACACACACACTCACACACACACACACACACACACACACACACACACACACACACACACACACACACACACAAGCAATGGCAAAGGTCATTATTCCCACTGAGCATTCATCTTCCTTACACAATTTGGTGTGATTATTACCTTGTAAACGTCGTGGTCATCGATGACGCTATCGAAGGCGGAGTACAGATCATTTAAAATGAGACCACCTGCATGACAAAAACAAAGAAAAATAACTGTGTGTTCTTGAACATAGCCGGGTTGGCCTACAAGCTGATTAACAAAAAACCCACACATGTATGAAAAGAGTTATTCCAATGCGCACGTAATTCGGAGAGAGAGAGAGGGAGAGAGAGAGAGAGGGAGAGAGAGAGAGAGACAGACAGACAGAGAGAGAGAGACAGAGACAGACAGAGAGAGAGAGAGAAAGAGAGAGAGAGAGAGAGAGAGAGGGGGTGAGAGAGAGACAGAGAGAGAAAGAAACAAAGAGAGAGAGGGGGGGGGAGACAGACAGACAGAAACAGAGAGAGAAAGAGAGAGACAGACAAACAAGGGACACGGAACAGACAGACAGAGAAAGAGAGAGACAAAACAGAGAGAGAGAGAGACAGAAAAACAAAAACAGACCGACAGACAAACAAACAAAGACAGACAAACAGACAAACAAACAAAGACAGACAGGACAACAGACCGACAGGACGACAAACAGACAGACAAAGTGTTATGGTTTACCTTCAGACGAAAACACTTTGCTGACATAGCGGTAAAGCCGACGATATCACTGAAGTAAATAGTGACGTTGTCATACACAGCTATAATGTACTTTTCTCGGTTTTCTGGAAGTTCTGCACGCTAGGTAGTTTCCAGACAACAGAAAGTTATTTTTTGTTCACAAACTATGTTCTTCTTTTATTCCCAGTATGAACAGAAACATTTGGTTTAGAATGATTGTATTGTTTGGCAAATTATGTGGTGAATTTTCGAGTTTTACTGAGAATTCAATGGCTGTCTGGAAGAGGAAGATTTCCCGCCATAGAGCTGTGTCTATTTTTAGAATCATAAGTAGAAAGGATATAGCATTGCCAGGTCAAGGTTGTAGGAGTGTTTCCGGTGTAAACAAAGCAGACGACAACAGATTCAGAACATATGTTTCTATTCAATCTTTGTCACTTTTCCTTGTGTGGTTTCTCCTACATTTGAGTGGAATGCACACATGTGGTGTGCTATTCTCGTGCAACTTGTAGTTTTCTGATGATTGATATTATTTTATTGGAAGTTTTTCCTTGGTTTTGAACTTAGGTTATTTTCTTGTGTTTGTTCGTTTTGCTTCAACTTTAAGAGTTGGTTACATGAAAGAATAGTTAAGGATTGCTTGCTGACTAGCAATGTAGTATGTTTTATGACATTACAATGTATATTTTCAGCTGTACTGTTGTACTACCATGCAGTCATGTGGCTGAGGGCATACCTGGCGAGGCTGCTGTCGCACAATTTGCCTTGAGGTGTGTTTCAGCCTGAAGTTTAGTATGATGTGCACTTTGATTGTAACATGTTTACTTTATTATTGAGTTGCATGCCTCTGAACTTAGATCTGTTATTAAACCCTGTTTTTTTTATGCAGTACTTGATTGCATTGTTCATGCAGTTGTGTAATTTCACTGGTGATGTGTTATATTAGTCATCACCATTAATGATCCATTTTTCCTGTATTCTGATAAGACTACATGCTATTTTTGCATTCATTGTTTGACACTTTCTTTGTATATTCTTCAAACAAGAATAATCCTTTGTATAACTATAATGATGGTTACTTGCTGTCATTACTTATTTATGCTGTATATTATGTTACTTTTTTAAGGTTTTTTCGGTTATCCTTTTTTGTCCGGAGTTTTCTGCATCCTGAATAAACTGTACTGTTCAACTTCCAATGGTGTCTTGTGACTTGACTGGATGGATGTTCGCATATATGCACCAAATTGAAAATGTTCTTCTGGTGTTAAACGATCAAATTATGTTGATTCTAAGTTTTTAAATTGTCTCACAACCTGTTGTTAAATGTATAAGCAACTTCACAACAAAACACGTGTAGAATATTCAGGAACTTTAAAAGAGGTAACTCTTGCTATCATGACCAACTGGCGAATGTATGTGATTAATTGGTCTCACTTGTCAAAATTACGTAAGCACTTTTTGTCTTTTATGAGTCATTCTTTCATGAATTTACAACACTCCCACGTGATAGGTACTTGAGCAAATGCTGGCTCTGCTAACACCTTGGCAAAGCTGGGTCCTGACTGCTAGACTGACTGACAGACAAACAGACAGACTGACAGACAGACAAACACAGGCCGCTGTATTCAAAGACATAAGACATACGATTTTATTTCAACCACGTGTATTACATGTACACAGGAATATATCTTCATTCAATACATAGTACAGTACATTCAAACACAACAACCAAACAGAGTGCTAACAGAACTGCACACACACACACACACACACACACACACACACACACACACACACACACACACACTCTCTCTCTCTCTCTCTCTCTCTATCTCTCTCTCTCTCTCTCTCTCTCTCTCTCTCTCTCTCTCTCTCTCTCTCTCTCTCTCTCTCTCTCTCTCTCTCTCTCTACATAAGACAGACGCAAGGTTGGAAGACACACAAACAACAACCCGCGTCAAGATTGTTCAGGCCTATACATGTGCACCTTTGAAAATTGTCTGAAATTAGATATAACAGCCATGTCTCTAGTATCACGATTTCTTTCTTCTGCACAACTCGTGCGTAACACCTGGGGTCCCAAATCACAGCACGCAATCTCGACTTTCCCCTGCTACAGGTAAGACGAGACATCCGGGTGACGTTGTCACTCAGGGCCGGTGTAACACCAGAAAATTACTCCCACGAGATTTTTACTCCGGAGTAAAAATTTCGTACGAAAATGTTACTCCCTTTACGAAAAAAGCACTCCCCCATTACACGAGAAAATTACTCCCCACGACAGGTGAGTTCCGTGTTAATATTTCGTACACAAATGTTACTCCCCTGACGAATAAAAAAGCGAATAAATTACTTCACCCTTACACGAGCAATTTAACTTCCCATGCCAGCTGTACGAAATTTTGACTCCCCTGTCCCCTGTTAGTCTTGGTGGTGGAAGGAGTGGCGGGAGGAGTGGCGGGAAGAGTAGCGCGACATTCGTTTTCGCGAGATCACATATTGGCATTATCCCTTCGCCCGCATCCCAATTTCGCGTACGAGATTTTTCCTGGAAGTAAAAAAACCGGGGAGTACAAATTTCGTGGAGGGAGTAATTTTTTTCGTGCCTTGGGGAGTTCTTTAAATTTCTTGTACGAAAGGTGTACTCGGAGTAAAAATTTCGTACGAAATTTTTACTCCGGAGTAAATTTTTCGTGGAGTAAAAATTTCGTGTTACACCGGACCAAGTTCGTTTGAGGGGGGGGGGGGGAGGGTGTTCCAACTCAGTGAAGGCAGGGGTCCAGGGGCCGCCCAGGCCCCGGTGGGGTGCAGGGGCAACGCCCCGATGGGGGGTCTGGGTGGCAAAGCCTCCCAGAAGCCGAGAACATTTTGCATTTGTGAGGTCATTTTTTGGTCTTTCCTTGCAATTGGGAATCAAAATAATACACATTTTCAACAGTAACAAAATACTTCATATATTCATTTACCATAGTGGTTCAGTGGAATAATCCCAAAGAGATAATATGCCTAGTAAATAAGTTTGACAGGACTCTTTACTTTGAATATTACCCTATGATGATGGACTTATAACGGGGAGGGCAGGCCGTTGTCGACTTGATGTTGTTCATAATTTGAAATAGTTTTGAAAGACCAAATAAACTGAGGGAGTTGGGGGAAGAGCTTAAAAAGTCCACTTTATTATTCTCTGAGAGGTACATTGGATGGCCAGGGGGGGGGGTTCCGGAACCCAGGACCCCCCCCCCCCCCCCCCAGATCCGGCCCTGTCACTGACCTTTGATCCGACAGCTACTGGCACGCAACAAAAGAGAGTTATGTGTGTGCTTTTGCTGTAGACAGCCTGGCACCTAACAATCCGCTGAAAACGTAACATTAGCTTTGATGGGTCATGGGATATGTACGTTACACCTCCTATTTATCCATGACATTGCATTGTATCGCGTCCCATCATTATGTGTAAAGATGATTTGTGATTGTAGTTGATAACGTTCGATTTATTTGAATTGTGCATTGTGTTCGTGATTGTGTTTCTATTTATTTGTTGTCACACTGTTGCTGGCAACGCGAGACGTCCCCGCACACTATAACACACACCCGTCGTGTGACTGTGAGTCCCGCACACTATATAACACACACCCGTCGTGTGACTGTGAGTCCCGCACACTATATAACACACACCAGTCGTGTGACTGTGAGTCCCGCACACTATATAACACACACCAGTCGTGTGTCTGTGAGTCCCGCACACTATATAACACACACCAGTCGTGTGACTGTGAGTCCCGCACACTATAACACACACCCGTCGTGTGCCTGTGAGTAGATCTCACGCTGCTGTTAGGCACTGGTTCATTCCACGGGACTGAGCGAGGTCTCCAGACGCTGGTAGGCGAGTGGTGTGCCGATATGCTCTGCTTACGCGAACAACAACTTTAATTGCCTCCTGGTTCAAATGACGAGGTCTATTCATCATCTCTTTTGATTCGGTCAGGGTTGTTATTAATTCATTAGATCAGTTCGAACTGAACTGCTTGCAGACGCGTATTTGTCCATTTAATAGTATCATTTAGACGATTGATTTTAACCCGCATCATGGCAAGCCCTGAGTTGGTGGACATTGTGAAACAGCTGTACCCTGACGCTCTCACCCGCGCTTACATTGTTCCCCCTCTCCACCTTGCCCGGGTGCCGTATAACACGGACACAGTGCCCGGTACTGATCAGGAAGTGCTTGTGCTTCCCTCTAGTGAGCAGCTTCAGAAGCAGCAGGGCAACATTCGGCTGACTTTGCCCAGCAGCACGTGATGCACAACTTGCAGCAACTCGGAGATTCCGGAAAGGAGATCATGTTCGTGGTGTCTGAGCTGAACTTTAAGGACTACCTCAACAAGCCGTTCTACGCCAAACACACAGGCAAGCTCCCAAAGCCAGCAAACTTACCTAAGGAGCTTCGGCATCACGGGAAACAGGGAGACTTTGACATCCTAGTGATTCACCGACTGTATGGTATCCTGGTCGGAGAAATCAAGTCTGTCGGTAAGACCGAGGCAAGCCGAGCGGACACTGAGGTGGTCAAGGTTATTGACAAGGCGGTCAAGCAGCTGGACAAGTGTGAGGTGCACGCCAGACACATGGTCAGTGACATCGCTCCCGGCCTGACTGTGAGGAAGACTCTCTTCCTACCCTACGTCAGCCAAGCTCAGCTACAGCGGATTCTGGATGACGAAACCAATTTCAAGTTGCAACAGGTGAGAGAGAGAGAGAGAGAGAGAGAGAGAGAGAGAGAGAGAGAGAGAGAGAGAGAGAGAGAGAGAGAGAGAGAGAGAGAGAGAGAGAGAGATCAAATCAAATCAAATCAAATAAAATCAAATTTTATTTTACGAGGGTTGTGGCATAAGCAATATAAACGAGCTTCTTTTCAACCAGCGGCCTCGCCCTAAAGATATAGGGACTAAATCTGCTATAATAACTACTACTACATAAATACTCTCTTACACACACACACACGCACACACTACATCTATCTCTCACCTGGCACACACACACACAACAC
>NW_027129471.1:12500-24189 GCF_037325665.1 Littorina saxatilis | reverse complement strand
GAGAGAGAGAGAGATAGAGAGCGAGAGAGGAGAGAGAGAGAGAGGGAATTGAATTGAATTGAACTTTATTTAACAAGGATTAAGATTTAAGGCTACGCCTTTTCTTACAATCTGTCCTTGAGAGAGGACAAGACACATTCTTTATCAACGAGGGAAATGGCAAAAACAACAGGTGCTTTCTTACATCCACCCCACGCCATGAGAGATATAATACGTTTTATAAATGTTTAAATACCCAAAATAACAAAAACGTACAAACAAACAAGCAAACATAATTACAAACGTAAAAAGAAAAAACCAGCCCACCAATCGAAAAAAAAGATTTATACAAAGATACATTAAACATGATTAGCCAGTGCATAATGAAATTAGCTTCGAACAAGCAAAAACTCGTACAATGTCGAGAAAGAGAGAGTGAGATAAAGAGAGAGAATAAAAGAGAGATCAAATCAAATCAAATCAAATCAAATTTCACTTTACGAGGGTTGTGTCTATAAACAAAACAAACGAGCCTTTGTTTCAACTAGCCCTCGCACAGAGAAGGACTATTCTAATCAAACCAAATATACACGTGCGAATTCCAAAGTTATTACGTCAAAGGCATACCTATCTTGCAGTGACTACTCTCATCACATACAAATAATTATATAAATATATAAAATGAAATTTGATTTGGTATAACTTTTTTTTCTTTTTGCGTTTGTTAGTTTGTTTGCTTGTTTGTTTGTACGTTTTTATTTTACTTTGTTTGGTATTCAAACATTTATATAAATATAAATATATTTATATATGATTAGAGTAGTCACAACAAGATCGGTATAACTTTGACGTAATAACTTTGGAATTCGCACGTGTGCATTTGTTTTGATACATGTTGTTGTGCATGAACTTCAGTTCGTCCACGATCATTCTACAAAGTTTCGAATCTGTAGGTAAAAGGGTCCAACATTTTACCTGTTCTCCAAAATGCGTTCCAAATTACACCCCCGAAACTGTCAATGGCACGAAAGCTTTCCTGCTTAGGGATTTCCCTGAACCTAGCTTTAACTGCTTTCTCCAGGTCCCCGATGATCTAGGGGGTGGAGGGGGGTGTTTGTGTATACTCAGACATTCAGATAATCCAAAAGGTAAACGTCTGGAGGGTTTAAATCAGGTAAGTGATGCTACCGCTTAACAACAAACCTCGTGCCGTTGAGTCGATCGCCGAATTTGTGGAAGGGTCATGCATAGGCTGAAATGTGTGTCCTCCAAATATAAAGTGATTCGGTCAATAGATGTATAAGTTATTAGCATTTTTAAGGGTTGCATTTTTCTGGGTCACTTTGTACCAGAACTTGTTTTTCTAGCAGGAATTGAAACACACACACACAAACTCGCGCGCACACGCACACACGCACGCACACACATGCACGCACGCACACACTCGCGCGCGCGCACACACACACACACACACACACACACACGTAAGACACACACACTGGTGCGCGCGCTCACACACACACCCACACACACACACTGATCCATCTGCATATTCACCTACCACATCATGAATGACCCGTTCCTGGCAGCTTTTAGCGACAAAGTAGGCTATGAACCTAATCTGAGCCAAATCAATGATTGTGATGCTGTGCATTTTCCTACACGGAGGCAATTTTATTCCTATCAAGACGTTGCGGAGGTTATCATCACCACAGTTTTGATTGCTCCATTTCTTTTTGAACTTCAGCAAAATCCACATAATTATACACATACAAAACCACACAGACAGACAGACAGACAGATAGACACAAACACACACACACACACATCCATACACACACGCACACACAGACGCACGCACGCACGCTCATGTCACCATTATAGTTTCCTTCAAGCCCTCAGAGACAAATCGCATCCCTTTTTGCCGATATGTACAAAACAGGTATTAATCAAAAGCTTACAGAAGTTGGTATTGATTTCTGAAACCTAATGCTTTTGGTTTAAATTATTTACAAGTGGCGTTAAAATAGAGACAAATGGTCGTTCGGGGTTCGGCTTTTCATGCACGTGCGTGTCTCTGAGTCTCTTCTAAGATTTGTTTGGGATTTTGGATTCCGCATTGTTATGTCTGCTGGTATTCTTGCGAACAAATTCTTCTGGGATTTGAGTCAACGATACATAATTTTCCTCAGCTCTACCTCAAACTGAAAACAAAGAGAAAACAACAATGTTCCCTCTGCTGTACCCTTAAAAGATTAATGCGACGCGTAAAATTGGTCCTGTTGGAATTCAACGTTGCTTTTAAAGGCACAGTAAGCCTCCCGTAAACCATCACAGAGCTCCCCGAGCGTCTACATACAGTACAAGCATACTTCCATTTAAACGCTCACCGAACGGGAACATCCTGGCTGCTTTCTGTCGAGCTTGAGAAATTTTCAAAGAATTTATTTTCGTGGACTTGGCCCTGAAGAACAATGGCGCCTCGTTTTGGTGCTGGACGGCTGTTATGAATATCCCGGAAATCACGCCCGGGCCCGGACAGTAAGCCTCCCGTAAACCATCACAGATACTGTCAGGCTTTTACACACAGTACAAACACCCTTCCATTTGAACGCTCACCAAACTGGAACATCCTAGGTGCCCTACGTAAAGAGTGAGCAACTTTTAAAGAATTAATTTTGCAGATTGTCTCGAAGACTTTTTGGACCCATCCTGAACTCAGGTCAAAAATGAGTTACTTCCCTTAAACTGACGACAGCCGTGGATCGATGATTATCAGAATGTTTTTGGACCGTGGTGCGTTTTTGCGCTAGACCTAACTTTTAAAATCTAGCTTGTTACACAAACATTCTTTAATCATAAAAGAATTCTTTTTTCATCAAGACAAGATCAGTGCAATTCGAAGTTGTGAAAGTTTGAAAAAAGAAAAGCCCGGAAGCAGGGTCACGCAATGGTCTTAGCAGACGACGGTTTATCAGTCAGTGCATATCGCCGTTCCTCTCAAAAGTCAAAAGCCATCGCTAGAGTTCTTGTGAACCACAGCCGTTTGTTTCGTGCATAAAAACGTGCTATTGTAAATAAGCTCACATCGAGTCGCATTCAAATAAGGCTAACTGACGACTACATTGTGAAAAAGGGAAACTGGATCACACGGGTTCACGATGGCTCAGGGGTAGGATAAACCACGCAAAAATAAATTCTTTGAAAATTGTTCGCTCTTTACGGAGGGCACCTAGGATGTTCTCAATCGGTGAGTGTTTAAATGAAAGGGTGTTTGTACTGTGTGTAAAAGCCTGACCGTATCTGTGATGGTTTACGGGAGGCTTACTGTGCCTTTAAGCAGATGACCAATTGTGACTGCGCATGAGAGCGATTTAGATGTTGCTGTGTTTGAACACTTCTGGCTGAGCGTTCAAGATGGGAACAGCTCTTCGTGTTTTACTGATGTGCATCTTCGTCTCAATGTTACGTCTTGGTAAGTGACTTAGTGAGTATGTGTGATAGAGTAATTAGGGTAGATAGCGGAAGAGAGAGAGAGAGAAAGAGAGATCAAATCAAATCAAATCAAATTTTATTTTTCGAGGGTTGTGGCATAAACAATACAACGAGCTTTTTTTCAACCAGCCCTCGCCCAGAGAGGGGACTAATCTAATCACATATTTACACGGATATTAACGTAGAAAAAAAGGTAGAGAAAAACAACAACATATGAATATTTACACATTACATATTATCTTCTATATATATATACGACTTGTGTCTGTGTGTCTGTGTGTCTGTCTGTGTCTTCGCGATGCACGGCCAAAGTTCTCGATGGATCTGCTTCAAATTTGGTGTCCATATTCAGAAACACCCTGCACAAAATCTGGTCGATGAGATATTTCAATACGTGCTCTCAGCGCGCAGCGCTGAACCGATTTTGTGCGCGCTGAACCGATTTTGGTTCCACCTCAGCTACCCGGGCCCCCATACCGACACACCAAAGCCAAAGTTCTCGGTGGATCTTTTTCAAATTTGGACACCGTATTCAGCTACACCCCGGACACAATATCATCGATGAGATATTTCAACACGTGCTCTCAGCGCGCAGCGCTGAACCGATTTTGGTTTTCGTGTTCATTTCACCATTCCCAGTAACTCTTCCTTATCTTCTCATCTTCTCCATGTTTTCAGCGTTTACCTCCCTTCCTTCGTATGGTGCACTTTTGAATGAAGGGGGGATCTTCGGATATTCCCGGCGTTCTGTTACTATTTTTAGAAGGTCACCGCAGTGTCCAGAACGTAAATTGGACCCGTAAATTATCCTCACTGTAAAAGTGCAAAGGTCGAATCAATTTATAGCCACGCGAAAAATACACTGTCATCTATCTCTCTATAGATACGGCTTCTCTGTGTTTGTGTGTGTGTATGTGTGTGTGTGTGTCTCTCTCTATGTGAGCATCACCTGGGGATTGTTCAGTTCTGTTTGTGATGTGGTCTGGCGGCTTTTGTGTAATTGTATGTACTGGCCTTCCTTTGAAAAGCCATAACAGTCCAAAAGGGCTTACAGATAAGCTCTAAATTGCTCAATCCTGTTTGAGTGGAGTTCGCCTCCAAAGGTGATTAACACGGTTACATTCGTCGACAAGGATGGGACTCGATATGGTCAGGAATGGCATTATGGCCACTGAATCATTTTCGTGCTGTTCCCATTCCACGAATCTGGGAGGGACCTAAGCTTGGCGGGTTCATTGTTCGGACCCGGCGAAGCCGGCGTACGGCTCTAAGTACTTCTTCCCGGCGAAGCCGGCTACCCGGCGAAGCGGGTAATCATCTAGTACACATATATATAGCGTCGTATATGTAACGTAGTGAAAACAATGCTGAATACACATGCATGAGTAAATGTGTTATTAAAGCTTTGAGTGTTTTTGTGTGGATATAATGAACACTGATGCTTTGGACAAATGAAAATATAACCAAACGAAGTCTTCCATCACTGTGATTTTTCGTAATTTAACATTAAATACAGTGAAAGGTGTTTCTTTGAAAGTATTGAGACTCATTGGGACTCTCACAAATTCCGGGAGAGAATTCCACAGGACGCTACCAGAATAGGCTAAGCTTGATTTGAAGACATCTATCCTTGGAATTGGGACGTTAAACTTTCGGTTTGGTTTGACTTTAAAGTTTGCAACGAAAGTTCGTGGTGCACGGCCGGAAAGTATTTTGTGAAGGAGCACGCCTTCATTTAATTTAAAGCTTTCTTTTAGTGGGAGAATCTTAAGTTTCTTATAATCATCAAATACAAGACTGGATTGTTTCAGTAAAATTAGTTTCAGCGCTCGCCTATGTAAACTATACAATGGTTTTCAAATATTAGCACTGGCAGAGTCCCAGATGGTTGAACAATAATCTGTGATGGTTTGTATTTGTTCTGCGCGAACTTAGAATCCGGTTCCATTCTAGAATGGACCGGGTCCAGGTTGGAATTCTAACCCTGCGCAAGTACAGGGGTGGCATTCTAGAATGAAACCCTTGAATAAAGGGGGCCGTAATGTTTGTAGGTAAGACAGAGTTGTCTTCCCTTGAATTATCTCCACCTGCACCTTCCCTTTGATAAAATGGGGCTGATTTGTCTACCCCTGAAAAAAATCCTTTGGCGATCTTGCGATGTCATGTCATGTCAAGAAAGTTGACACTCCTGAGTACGCAATAAACAAAGGCAGACCATAGCAAGGGGGACTACCAGGGCGGTATTGTTTGCAGGGCAGTTGTTTTTGTGATGAGAGCCGGTTGCGGCCGCTTGCAATGTCAGCGCTGTCTCCCTCTCGAAAATGTCCGGTTTTTTGACAGACAGACAGACAGACAGACGGTCAGACCGACTAACCGACAGACAGACCAACAGAAGGACAGAGTGAGTTATAGAGCTGTTGTCACAGGTTTAAAAAAAAGTTGACATTATATCTTCACAATTCAGAAGACCAACTTCATGTATATGAATAAGATTAAAAGTTACAAGCGAGATCGGCAAAACACTGTCAGTCCGGAAATTTCCGTTCGTAGCGATCAGTGCTGAGTGTCTCTCAAAATCGTAATCACTTTCAGAACATCACAATCCCAATTCACGATGTCTTTGAGTAAAGTGTAAAAAACCCGAAAAAACCCCAACCAAACACACAAAAAACAAAAACAAACAGAAAATCCACATTTGTGGCTTTGGCTGTGTGATAGTCTAACTGAAATGACTATTCCAACTTGGACCCAAATTCCAACCTTGCGCACGGCCGATTCTAGAATGGACCAGCAACAAGGGTTTCATTCTAGAATGGCACCCCTGTACTTGCGCAGGGTTAGAATTCCAACCTGGACCCGGTCCATTCTAGAATGAAACCGGATTCTAAGTTCGCGCAGAACATATATATGCGTTAAAGTATAATAACCTTGAGTGCAGATCTAGAAAGTTTTTAATTCTATTTAACTGATATATTTTTCTGGACATTGTTTTTTACATACCGACCGAACATGATGGGCCCAAGACAAATTATTATCGATATTTACTCCCAAAACTTTATGATCTCCTACCTCCTCTATTGCGTCGTTACCAATTAATATGGAATGAGGATTGTTTCGTATGTTTTGTCTCTTTTGTCTTGTTGTTATTAACATGTATTTGGTCTTTTTAGGGTGAAGACTCATGTGGTTATACTCCGTCCAATGAATGAGATCATCTACACTGTTCTGCAACGATGAATAAACTTTGTCTAATTTTTTTTATCAGTAGTGTGTAGGGTCGTATCGTCAGCAAAGAGTTCACAGTCATCATTATTACTAAGAGGAAGATCATTAATATACAGGGAAAAGAGTAGTGGTCCAAGGACAGAGCCCTGGGTAACCCCGTATAGCACAGGTCTTTTGCTGGATACGGTTGAATTAACGCAGACAGACTGCTCTCGCCCAGCTAAGAAAGAGGAGAGCAGGCATAAGGTTTGGGGTGACATTCTATATTCAACTAATTTTCTTAATAGTAATTCATGATTAATAACGTCGAAAGCTTTAGCAAAATCGACGAATAAGACACCACAGAGTTGATTATTATTAATGCTACTAAGCCAACTTTCAAGAAGGTTTGTTAATGCTGTGTGGCACGAATGATTTTCTCTAAAACCTGACTGGTTGGAATGTATAAGATCGTATTTCTTCAAATGAGTGGTCAAGTGTGTAAATATGTGTTTTTCAAGAAAGAGAGAGAGAGAGAGAGAGAGAGAGAGAGAGAGAGAGAGAGAGAGAGAGAGAGAGAGAGAGAGAGAGAGAGAGAGAGAGAGAGAGAGAGAGAGTAATTGATAAACATACTGACGATACTTCGATCGAAATTGTGGTTGAAAAAAAGAGGAAAGAATAAACCACGAGAACTGGTGTGTGGTTTACGCATGCTAAATAATCAATCAAGCTAACTGTGTCATCTAATGCTGTTATAACATGATTACGCAAGTGTGTTCCATTATGTTAGAAATTTCTTATTTTTGTGAAAGATTCCATCGTTCTGTAAACCTCATGTGAGGCGGAGTGGGGCTTTAACATTAAAAACGTTCCAATACCTTACCGTTTTTGTCGTCTGATTACTGTTTTTAAACGAAAGAAGTTTACATCTGTTTTTGTATTTGAAAGTCATCAAACCCTATAAGTTTGTAAAGTTTGAAAGTACTTGTTTTAAAAACGTTTGAGAAATTGAAACTCGTTTTTATTTTATCACCCGAACACGACCCCCACTTGACGAAGCTTGACGAGGGTCAAGCAAACTTGGGCCATGTTGGGAAATCATAAAACGACCAGAAATGTGCACAGTTCCAAAGCTCTTGCTGAACAAAAATCGCTGATAATTCATCAGCTTTAACTTTCATGACCAGAACTTGACCCCGCTGTGACTTTGACATTTTGACGACGGTCAACCAGACTTGGGTGATGTCGGAAGATCATCAAATTCTAGAGCCTCAAAGCTTTAGTTGTAGCTTCAAAACCATTTGAGATAACTTCAACGTTAAAGATGTAATATCGAAGGCGCCATTTTGGAAAGTTTTATGACGATGTGGACCTTGAAAAATTCAAGGGACATTCGCTGTACTGTTATTAAGTAACACCTGCAATGATTTGCTCAAAACTGCTCCGAAACTATGCCAAATAATTAAATGAATTTTAATCAGCGAGCGGTTTGCATCGCCCAGCTCTCCTGTCAGGAGTCAGAACTTCCGGTCGTCATCATTATTTATTCAGTTTTCATAGATACCCATTCGTCAAAGCAGATCAAGACTGGTGGATTGAGGAAGTCAAATCTAAAGTCTAGCTTACGCACACAAATTACCCCCCGCGGGTTAGGGGGAGTCCCATATTGGTTGGGACGAGAAAGAATTTACCCGATGCTACCCAGCATGTCGTAAGAGGCGACTAACGGTTCTGTTTCTCCTTTTACCCTTGTTAAGTGTTTCTTGTATAGAATATAGTCAATGTTTGTAAAGATTTTTGTCAAGCAGTATGTAGTGGGGCTCCTATGTTGCAAAATCATTCAAATCATGCAACAAACACCAAATTAAGCAAATATGAAGAGTTTTATGTGCTTAACAAAACCTGATACAGAGCCATCGCGAAAAATAACAAGAAGAGCAAACGCTCGATCGAGTCACTTTCGCAGTTCTGAATATTATATGAGGCATCAGATGGACAGGAAGAAATTGCTATTCACAACACAATGAGTCACGTTCACATAAAATTTGAGCCCGGTCACTTTTATAGTTTCCGAGAAAAGCCCAACGTTAAGTTGTGTGTTGCCGAACAGAAAAGGCTAGTTATCTCCCTTGTTTTTCTGATAACGTTCGTAAAAGGCTACAGATGTAAATACTTTGATGTAAAGAATAATCCTACAAAGTTTCAATCACATCCGATGAACTTTGTCAAAGATATAAAATGTCTAATTTTTCCTTTGAC
Organism: Littorina saxatilis; assembly: GCF_037325665.1. Taxonomy (NCBI): domain Eukaryota; kingdom Metazoa; phylum Mollusca; class Gastropoda; order Littorinimorpha; family Littorinidae; genus Littorina; species Littorina saxatilis. The sequence continues at coordinate 15,252 of NW_027129471.1, read as the reverse complement.
GCTGACCTGTGACCTTGAAAAAGGTCAAAGGTCAACGAAACCATCGTTAAAGTGTAGAGGTCATTGGAGGTCACGACTAAACAAAATATGAGCCCGATCGCTTTGATAGTTTCCGAGAAAAGATATAAAATGTCTAATTTTTCCTTTGACGCTGACCTGTGACCTTGAAAAAGGTCAAAGGTCAACGAAACCATCGTTAAAGTGTAGAGGTCATTGGAGGTCACGACTAAACAAAATATGAGCCCGATCGCTTTGATAGTTTCCGAGAAAAGTCCAACGTTAAGGTGGTGTCTACGGACGGCCGGCCGGACGGCCGGCCGGCCGGCCGGACAGACTAACACTGACCGATTACATAGAGTCACTTTTTCTCAAGTGACTCAAAAAATGGGTAGTTTTTAAACAATGTTTCAAAATGGCCGCCAGTGTAAACGGTTGGGTATGTTAGGCATATTTCACTTCATGTGATTAACAGCAAATTTGGCGTAAATGGACATTTGCTTTTGCTTAACAAAACCTGATACAGAGCCACCGTGAAAAAATTAAGAAATCAGTAGTTTTTTTACAATTTTCAAAATGGCCGCCAATAAAAGGGTATTTAGGCATTTTTGATGCTACAAGACATTCTCTTGCAATAGAAACTAACACAAACACATTTTTAAACAAAACAATACATGTATTGTTGGTGCAGAGAATGATTGGACGGTGTGGGTGGCAGGGTTGAAGAATTTGTGGATTACCTAAACTGTGCAAAAATAAATATATTGCACCAATGTTCATACCAAAACGAAAACATTCATTCCTGTGCTGTTATATTCAATGTATGCTATTGAGGGCACTCAACTTGGCTAACTGGAACACTTTTAAGATAAAAGGTGGCCTTTACATGGGTTATTTGACCGCCGCCCAAATAAGGGTACCCCCAAAATAAAACTGATAAAAATGTAATGTATCAACTCAAAAGTCGACTAAAATTCATAATCGCTGTATTTCGAAAACGTTGTTTGTTCTCATTCCGGCAAGTGTCTATACTCAAAAGAAACTTTGGCAGTACTTGAAACAACCATCTGTCATATATACATGCGAAGTCAAAAATATGTGGGATGTAAGTCAACAAACCTGTGGCAGTTTTTAAAATATTATTTCGTGAAGATTTGAAAGTGTACTCAAACGGTTGAACTACGCCTCGTGCGTAGACACACATTCCTGAAAGTTTCAACGCAACCCACTTGGTCATTGCTAAAATACATGGATTTTAGTTGACTTGGGTATCCCTCAAATTTGACACATAAACATCTCATCCGTGAGATCGACACATACATCAGTAGGTACAATGGCACAACACTAGAAATATGCAAGATGGCGAAATAAAACAACCTGTTCTGGATGGATAATCAAGTTGACTTTCTCTTCGTATACAACAGTGACCCAGTTGTGCCTCAGGAATTGTCGTGGGCTTTTTAAAAGGTACCCGAAGTTTTTGTCACATCTCTTTGTCACGTCAAGGGTATCCTTATTTTGACGGCGTAAATGATGATGTTAAAAAAAAATGTGCCAGATAGCGAAGATGCGAGCCTTTAATGGCATAGACAGTTTGAATAAAATGACACAGGAATAAAAGTTTGAGTTGGGGTATGAAAATGGGTGCAATAATATTTTTGCACAGTTTAGATGCTGACAGTTTTCACAGGCATGCAAGCACATTTGCAGAGAGCTGTGCTCTGCAGTCCTTCTTAGCAGCATTTGCAGCGTTTTGTTGTACAGCTCTTCAAGCAGGCACACCTCATGAGTTCTCGGCACACGCTGGATACCTCTTGAAAGCTCGTCCAGAATGACTCCCACTTTCCAGCCTTGAACTGCCAGCCCACAGAGTTTGGAAGTCTAATAGGTAGATGGCTCTTCTCAATCTCATGTCCTGCAGCAGCACCTCACTTGTAAGGGGATTATGGTCAATTTGGCAGCTCTTTTTACTGAAGAGGTACCGTCTAGCACTGTTTACACCCAGTACGTTGCTGGTTTTGTCCTACAAATGTACACCAAAAAGCTCTTGTGCTGCCCTGTCAGTGGTACTCAGCTTACAAAGAGGAGCAGACAACCTGAAGAAAGTTTGAGTGACGTCTTCAAATGCTTGCCATACTTCCCAAGCCTTCTGATTCCCCAATACCATTGAAGAACGACATAGTGTCACAGCCTGTAAGGCTATGCAAAATGGGCAGACAGGGTGACTTCTCTTGGCCAATGGCTTTGGCAATGTGGCGATACACTTCACGAGCAGAAAAAAATGCAACACAGCTGGAATGAGAAGCAGACTGTCTGGCCTCCTCTACATCCATGGTGCAGGAAATCAGCCTGTGGTACCCTTCACACAAAAGATGAAAAGTGACATTTTTATTTGAATGTATTTGAATAATGTTTACTATCTCAGAGAGTCGGTCAAAGCCGGGTTAGCAAGTCTTCACACCAAAATGAAAGAAAATTATATTTCATGAATTCGTATAATTCTTACTGTTTCAGGTTAAAAAACAAACAAACACAGTTTCCAGTGACCCAACTGATTCTGGAATCTTTCTGACCGCTACATTTATTCGCTTCAAACAGTCGCTAACAGAATGTTGACCATAGTGAGGGTTCGTACGTTAAACCCATCAAATTCACAGAGGTCGCTTACAAATGATGTGCAAACATGTTCCAATTAATACAAATAAACAAATCTTACTGTTAAGATGTATTAGGTAACAAACCTTGATACAGTAGT
>NW_027129471.1:0-7500 GCF_037325665.1 Littorina saxatilis | reverse complement strand
GCAGCGCGCTTGTGTGATATTGAAAGAATAAGGTAGCGAAATGGTTGGGCTATGTGTACGATAAGTACCAAGGTGCTAGTGAATCCTAATAATAACACACGCGGGCCGAACGTGGCAAAATTGCCTGATTTTTTAACATTTTCTTGTTTTTCTCGCTCTGTTATCGAATCTGACCCCTGATTTGCACATGATCACCAAAACCATTGCCTGTTACGACATTTCGCTTGAACAGAAGTTTATAGAAACCCATGGCTTTTGTACAATCACTTGTCTTTTGAAAACATACAGATTCCGTTCATACCCCATGTTTCCGTTCGTACAAAAGTGCATGTTTCCCTTCGTACGAAAAGCGTTTCCGTTCATACACATTCGTTAGATCAGAGTGAAACAGGCCCCCACTACAAGTTCTGTGTATTCCAATCGTCTTCAAATAGCACAAAATACGAATGCGTGTGATATTGGACCTATGTGAACCATAAGACGAATTGAATTTGCAAAAAACAGTTTTGTGTCCGTTCGTACTGATTTTGACGGGAAAACGTGTCCGTTCGTACCACTTTCATCAAATTGTTTCCCTTCGTACCCTTTTCAGTAATGTGTTCAGTGACGGAGCTTTCTGGGTGTTTTGATAAGAACGAAGATTGATTTGTGCAGTTGTGCTTGCTTTGCAGCACTGCAACTAAGACTGAACTAAGTAACATGTACATTTGTATTTACTCCTATCATGCCATTTGCTTCACCTGTGATAATCATGAGCAGAATTTAGACAAATCAAGAAAAAACATTATCCAGGCTCTATCAGTCCTTTTTACATTTAGTCAAGTTTTGACTTAATGTTTGAACATAAATGGGGAATCGAAACGAGGATCGTGGTTTATGTGTGTGTGTGTGTGTGTGTGTGTGTGTGTGTGTGTGTGTGTGTGTGTGTGTGTGTGTGTGTGTGTGTGTGTGTGTGTGTGAAGAACTCAGAACTCAGAACTCATTTAATTGTCATAAAAACACAGTAAAGGGTTTATCAGACACGAAGTGGATATTTGTAAAGACAAGAAGAAATATCGTCCATGGAGCAGTGATTACAACATTGTTATGTATCTGTAGTTATGTCATTATTGCGTATAATCATGCAGTTGTATACAAATTCAGCAAGTTGTTGCTGTATCGGTACGTCTTGCATCGTCATCAGCTGACTCGGATTTCGAGCATTAACACGTGCATGTTCCATAAGCTGCAAGCGTAGATAATGAAATCTTGTACAACTATCCAGGAAATGGAGCTCGTCTTCAATTACGCCACACACGGTGCACTTTCTATCCTCTCTGGGTGTGTTTGTGTATCTCCCCCTTTCGATTTTTAAATCGTGAGCGCTAATACGCAATCTACACAGTGCTTTTCTGTGTTTGGGGTTGGTTACACATGTCAAGTATGCTTCACAGTCGTAATCGCCGTCAGTAATTGTGTTGTAGTATTGCAGTTTTGAGCCCTCAGTCTTCTTTCCTTGCCAAAATCGTACGTATTCGTATTCTAGTCCTCGTCGTAGAGTTTTCATCAGCGCATTCTTTTGGACTGCTGGCTGAAGTATCCAGTTATGGTCCAGTCCGAGGTTACCTATGATTGCTCGAATGAAATGTATCCATTGCGGTGAGCTGTCTTGTGGTCTGTCGATCATGTCAGCGTAAGCCTGTCGTAAATATGAATTTTCTTCTGACTCAACGATGTGGGTCCAGAAGTTTATTGTTTGTTCAATTAGTTTTATACCCACAGGGAGTTGCCCGAGCTCTGCTAGCGTTGGCAAGTTCATTGCTTTACTGTGGACGCCAAGAAGGCGTTTACTGAATTTTAAATGCACTTGTTCATGGGGTAGATTATTCGATAGACACTTATCGAATATGTCGGGTAGCGATTGTTCGTTTTGGATGTTGATTGCTGATGGGAACCAGACCTCGGCTCCATAAGTGGACACAGGGGCGACTAAGGTATAAAATAGTTGCATCATTGTAGTTACTTTCATCTCTCTTCCTCTAATTAGTCGTCTCAGGGCATGCGATGCCTTGTTTGCTTGCTTGGCTAAATGTTCCTGGGTTTGTAAGAATGTACCGCTTTTATGGAAGATGACCCCTAAATATTTATATTGGTCTACACTTTCAATCATATGTGTGCCACAGTTAAATAGTATTGGTACTTTTGGGTCTGTGCGGGTAAATATTATCACTTTCGTTTTTTCTTTGTTTATTTTAATGCCCCATTCACTGCTGTAGTCATTCAGTCGGTTCAACTTATTTTGTAGTCCTCTTTTGGATGCGGACAGAATTACCAAATCATCGGCGTAAAGTAGGCATGGGATTTCTGTATTTTGGGCACTGTTCAGACTTGGTGAGTCATTCCCACGCAGATAATCTGGGAGATCGTTGATGAATATGTTGAAGAGTGTGGGGCTTAGAGTATTGCCTTGATGTACACCTTTCCGGACGGGTATGTCATGTGAGTGTCCGAGTGCGGTCTTAGTGCAGATAGTAGATTTGCTGTACATATCTCTTATAACGTTGAAACAATTCCCCATAACTCCTATCCTGTTAAGTTTGAGGAGGAGAGCTTCGTGCCATACGTTGTCGAAGGCCTTTTGGAAGTCCACGAAGCATGCATACAACCTGTCTTTTCTGTTTGTAATTATTCCGTCGACGATCTTTTTTAGGATAAATATTTGGTCCGTCGTTCTCGACTTCTTTCTAAATCCGGCCTGTTCCCTCGCATATAGATGATTAGATTCCAGGAATCCATTTAGTCTATTGTTAATGATCTGCGAGAAAAATTTCCCTAGGTTATTATTTAGTGTTATCCCACGATAATTACCAGGATTCATAGGGTCACCACTCTTATAGATTGGAATGTTTATACCCGTCGGTCAAGCTTTGGGGCACGAGCCTGTGTGCAGAGCTGCCTGAAACAATTTTTTAATTGTTATTTGTGTAGCAGGCAGGCTTGCCTTGATTATTTCATTTGTAATTCCATCTACACCTGGTGCTTTTTTCGACTTCAAGTTGGAAGCTGCTTTCGCGATTTCTTCCATTGTGATAGGCAGATCGAGTTGTGCGGATTGTGCGTTGATATCAATGTTATTGAGCTCTGCCCGTACGTTATCTTTCGTAGTTTGCTCTACTTCGACATCAGTGCCTATCAGGTTTTGTAAGTGGTTTATCCATTTGCATGGTCTGATGTTGCTTCTATTCCGGTCGTTTGGGTTCTCAGAGTCTTTTAGTAGTTTAAGTGTTTTCCATACGCTTGTCGGGTCATTTGTGTATGCATCGTTCAGAATAGCGATGAGTTTGTTTTTATACAGTTGCTTTTTCCTTTTCAAAGCTTTATTGTACGTGCGTGACAGACTGAAGAGTTTATCTCGCAGAGAGCGGTTATAGGGGTGGCGATTAAATGCGTTTCTTAGTGACTTAAGTTCCCGTCTCTGTACGTAGCATTCCTGATCGAACCATTTCTTACTCCGCTTTTTGTTTCTTTTTTTTCTAGATAGTCTGTATTTCAGGGAGAGTTTTGATGCTTTTGTCATTATGTCCGTAAATTCGTCTACTATTTCATCTAAGGTGTTTGTCATGGTATTGTCTTGTAGTCCGTCTATCTTATTGTCAATGTCTCTTAGCAGCATAGTAAACGCTTGTGTTTTGAGTGCGCATTGTAAGCTTTCGGCTGAGTGTTCGTCCCAGACGAAACTCGTTTTGTCTTGATTATTTGGCTCTGGGGCTGTAGCGTAATTATTAGACGAGCTCCTTTCCTGTTTTCTTTTCCATAGTGCTGGTATGTGTATAGTCAGACGTATAGGAGAGTGATCCGAGTATTCATTTAGCGCTTCCACTGTCATGTTTACTACACCGCTATGTAACACATGTGTACGTAGAGGTTACATGCCGAGTCTCAGTGATTATTAAAAATAATGGTCGAAGTTGGCGGATCATGAAAAATGCGAGCTTCAGCGAGCTTTTTCATGACCGCGAACTGAGACCATTATTTTTAATAATCACTGAGACGAGGTGTGTAACCTCTTTATTCCTCCTTTCTTCAGTTATTCAAAGAAAACAGGAGTTTTTGTGCGAAAGTTTCATCGAATCCGAATCACTCAACCAGTCAACCTGCGCAGGCGATCGATTAATGCGCGGTTGTATAGTTCCGTGCAAATCATTCCATTCTGTTAACACTTCTTGTCAGTTTCCCTGTTTTAGACTAAAATCAAGTACACAGATATGCTGTTATTCTGCTGTGGCGGTAAAGGCAGATATTGTGTGTTCTGTTTATGTTTTAGTATCGCTTAGGATAATGTTCTTTCGTCAAATGGGACTAGCAGACGAACTTTTGCACCCGTGTTCCAACGTTAATTACTGTATGAAGTTCAGTTTTCTGGGGAAAATAGTGTATGAAACCGCTTTATGTTGTTTAAATTGATGAGATGTGTGCATTTGGTTGCGTGTGATCTGTTTATAAAATGTAATATTGTTGAAAACTGACCGTCGGATTGCAGTCAGTGTTGTCGAAGAAACTGCGTTAAAAGAAGGGGAACTACTCTTGTCGGCTAGAGTATGAGTTACTTGCCTTGGGAATTTGCTTGTGATGAACGGTTTGTGCACGGCAGATCTAGATTCAGAAAACAACCGAACTCATGGATTTTATATGGAGATTCATGTGTTCAGGGCTGTAGTTGTAAAATGCGGTGTTTGTATTGTTTGCTCCAGAGATGTATACTTCGTACGTATAGAGCGTTCGGAACTTTTCAGTCGCAAAAGTAGTACCAAAACAGAACAGCTTCTCAACCCATTGCACTATCGAGGATTCAGGCTGTTGCTGGCTCGTTATTTGTTTGGTTGCTGGGTCATTATCGAAAAATAACTAGCTCTACAAGTTTACAGAGGTAAAGAAGCAGAGGGGGGAATAAATATGAAATAATCAACCACACTGCTGCCGTTAGGTTGGTGGCTGGTAAAACGCCCATCTAGATCACCTAGTGTTCTTCCATTCAGAATAACAAGGTTGTTGTCGATACACAGGTCAATTAATCGACGGCCAATTTTGTGCGTGGTGTTGTCCATTGAGCACCTTTGGTGTATATCCATCGGCTCATTAAGTAGGTGTTCTTTGTGTGTGTGTGTGTGTGTGTAGAGCGATTCAGAGAAAACTACTGGACCGATCTTCAAGAAACTTTACATGAGGGGTTCTGAGTATGATATCCCCGTCATTTTATTCATTTGTTTTTACATTTAGTCAAGTTTTGACTAAATGTTTTAACATAGAGGGGAAAATCGAGACGAGGGTCGTGGTGTATGTGTGTGTGTGTGTGTGTGTGTGTGCGTGCGTGCGTGTAGAGCAAAACTACTGGACCGATCTTTATGAAATTTTACATGAGAGTTCCTGCATGGGATTGATATCCCCGGACGTGTTTTTCTTATTTTCGATAAATACCTTTGATGACGTCATATCCGGCTTTTTGTAAAAGTTGAGGCGGCACTGTCACACCCTCATTTTTCAATCAAATTGATTGAAATTTTGGCCAAGCAATCTTCGACGAAGGCCGGACTTCGGTATTGCATTTCAGATTGGTGGCTTAAAAATTAATTAATGACTTTGGTCATTAAAAATCTGAAAATTGTAAAAAAAAAAAACATTTTATCAAACGATCCAAATTTACGTTCATCTTATTCCTCATCATTTTTTGATTCTAAAAACATATAAAAACAAGCTCTGAAAATTAAAAATATACAAATTATTATCAAAATTAAATTGTCGAAATCAAAATAAAAGCACTTTCATCTTATTCCTGATTCCAAAAACATATAGATATGATATGTTTGGATTAAAAACACGCTCAGAAAGTTAAAACGAAGAGTGGTACAGAAAAGCGTGCTATCCTTCTCAGCGCTACTACTACCCCGCTCTTCTTGTCAATTTCACTGCCTTTGTCATGAGCGGTGGACTGACGATGCTACGAGTATACGATCTTGCTGAAAAATTGCATTGCCTTCAGTTTCATTCTGACAGCTTAACTAAATGTTGTATTTTCGCCTTACGCGACTTGTTTTATAAATGTCTTTGATGACGTCATATCCGACTTTTTGTAAAAGTTGAGGCCGCACTGTCACACCCTCATTTTTTATCAAATTGATTTTAAAACTTTAGCCAGGCAACCCCCGTACTATGGGATTGCATTTCAGCTTCAAAGCTTAAAAAATGATAAAAAAAAGTTTGGTCATTAAAAATCTGAAAATGCTAAAAGACTGAATGTCTAGGTTTAGCTTGCAGAAAGCATATTTTGAACAGGTTTCACATAAGTTTAGATCTTTGAAATGACATTGTGTAAGGAAACTGGAAGAAGACACACTTATCAAAATGTTTGCTCTTCAGTAAGATTTTAAACAGGGATGGTATTGCACCAGAAAAGTCGGCACAGTCGCGTGTTGTTGCACTCATGAACAACATGCATTATGGGTTATACATAAGTCGAATTAGGGGTATTAAAATGCTAATTGCACAAGCTTTCTACCAAAAATCACAAACGTCATGAAAAGCGTACGAAGGGAAACAATTTGATGAAAGTGGTACGAACAGACACATTTTCCCGTCAAAATCAGTACGAACGGACACAAAACTGTTTTTTGCAAATTCAATTCATCTTATGGTTCACATAGGTCTAATATCACACGCATTCGTACTTTGTGCTATTTGAAGACGATTGGAATACACAGAACTTGTAGTGGGGGCCTGTTTCACTCTGATCTAACGAATGTGTATGAACGGAAACGCTTTTCGTACGAAGGGAAACATGCACTTTTGTACGAACGGAAACATGGGGTATGAACGGAATCTGTATGTTTTCAAAAGACAAGTGATTGTACAAAAGCCATGGGTTTCTATAAACTTCTGTTCAAGCGAAATGTCGTAACAGGCAATGGTTTTGGTGATCATGTGCAAATCAGGGGTCAGATTCGATAACAGAGCGAGAAAAACAAGAACATGTTACAATATCAGGCAATTTTGCCACGTTCGGCCCGCGTGTGTTATTATTAGGATTCACTAGCACCTTGGTACTTATCGTACACATAGCCCAACCATTTCGCTACCTTATTCTTTCAATATCACACAAGCGCGCTGCCCACACGACTTACCACAACGTTTTTCCCGAAGCAAGTGACGAAAATGGGGCTGTATGAACGGACACATCCTGCGGATGAACGGAAACATCCGGTGGATGAACGGAATCAGTTGACACACCGTGTATAGGGCTCGAGAAGTGACGACACACATGAAATCTGCAGTCAAAACTAAAGTCCGTTTCTTTTTGCATCGAAGTATCGCAAACGAACGTAACGAGGGTATTACCAGATAATGTCTTGACGGATAATGAAACAGACATTAGCTGCTCTCCCATCTCGCGCTTCCAAAAGGCGGAAAGTGTGTCTAGTCGTATTAGAGCGGGAAACAAACTCGCAAGGCCCGAAGGTTGGAGACAGC